>NC_092860.1:54989432-55271993 GCF_032062135.1 Pyxicephalus adspersus
AAGTGCCGCACGCTGGATCTCAGGGGAAATCAAATGAATTTTTTTTTCTTGTTTTCCCGTGCGGAAAACCTGGTGCGTCTTATAGTCCTAATGGTCCGAAAAATACGGTATTTATATAAATATATATATATATATCACTATGAACAAATGAAGTGAATGAAGAAAAATGAACAAATGGCTGACCACCTCACAATCAGAGAGACTAAAGCTCTGTACAGATGCTTTATTGTTGCTATAAAAGACCTCTAATGATCCTTTCCAGTGAGGGTAGAAAGAATGAGTGCTGTACTGGCGGTGCTGTTCTCTTCTATGGATAAGTGAGGGTGCAGGACAAGTGGGGAGACCATCTGCATGCTCCCCAGTATTGTTTGGTAAGCGCCAGCCATTTAACGATCAATGGTAGTGTGTCAGTTGGGGACAGCTGTACTAAGGCTGGATGTTCAAGTGGGAAAAATGATCGTTTCGAGCAACAAAAAATTATATTCATCTGTAAATGGCTCGAGCTAGAACAATCTTTTACCAAAATTGTTATTTGTAGCAATGAGAGCAGTATCAGAAAAGAAGGAACATTAAGGCAAATAACATGCTATACCTTAGTGAATGAATCTTATTGTCCTGTCAAAATACTTTTGGTCTTTCTGATTCAGGCTTTATTCACAATTGTGTGGGCATTAACGCCTACACAGCACAATGTGAGGTAAACATGGATTGTTATTCTCCAACCCTTTAGTGCACCACAACGCACAGATGTAAATGCAGGGTACATTGTGGTATGCTGCGTTATCAAAAAATATATTAAAGCTACTCTGTCATCAGTTTATAAATGGAATTAAAGCAGGGTACAAACAGCCTGGAGCAGCAATTGAGGGTGCTTGTAAAAAGAAAAAAAAAAATATTTACCCCCTCTTACATTTATCTTTAAATGTTTTTTTTTTCTAATTTATCTTATATTGAGTTGTCTTACTTCCTTCTATATTACATTGTTGCTTTAAAACAAAGTAATCCAAGTTTTGTCATTCTTCAAGGTATAGTATAAGCACATATCAAGAGAGACATATCAAAGGAGTGTGTACACTGATAGAAGTTTCATTGAAATATTGTTATATGTTCTTTTGATACATTTAGTTCATAGACTATAAACTAATTGAGGACCTAGCCTAACCTTTCTCAACGTTTTTAACCTTGTGGAACTTTTGAAATAACTTTGAGTGCGAAGATAGACCTAGGCTACGTACACACGTCCAATGGTTCTCGTCCCATAATCGGCTCAAGGCCGATATCGGATGAGAATCAAGCGTGTGTACAGCAACCTTCGTCCAAACGACTGCCCTGCCAAATACACAAACCATGGACCACGAACGATCCTAATGGAAGCGAAGGGGGAGAGCGTGCAGAAGGGTGCACTCCGTCGTTCTCCCCATCCCCTCTTCATAGAGAACGGGGCTGTATGTACAGCATTCGTTCATGCATCGTGCAGTCCTTCCAGTCGCTGGAAGGGATTGTGAAAGGTCCTTTCCATTGACAATTATTGGACGTGTGTATGTAGCTTTATATATCATTGGTGACAACTGATCTGAGAGGCACAAATTGCTCATTGCTCAATGAACCCCTAGGATTCCACAGAACCCTGGTTGAGAAACACTGATCTAACCTATTCTCGAGATTCAGAAAAAAAGGTTTATAACTTCAATATTTGTCCCTCAGAAAGTTGTGTTTCTCTTTTCACTTTTTTTAGGTCCTACCAAAGAATTTTCTGGCAGCAATCTATGTGACATCTGCACTCATAAAGTGAGGTGAGTCAAACAAGATTAAGACCATTCTATGCCTACTAAAATGCTAAGGAATGGACACTCCATTAAAAATTCTTGGCTTTTTCAACACATTAAACAGGTAAGCATTAGAGCCAAAAACAAATGCCTATAGATAAAGGTGATAACAAGATAGACTGCCCAGCTGTAAAAATTTGCTGAGCTGTGCATGTGCAGCTCAGCGTTGGTTGCTAGGGAAACCAAACAATACCAGCTTACCATGCGCATGCCAAGAATGAATGAACTCCTGCACCAGCACAGTTATGTCATCCCAGCCTGGCCAATCAAGATGGCCAAATATTATTTCCAGAAAGAAAAGAAGAAGGGAGATAGTGGTGCCCTGCAACAGAACAGGGATAGTTGAATATTTCAGTCGATTCAATGGATCTGATTTATATAAGCTTTCCAAGACTGGAGAGGATACATTTTCATCAGGGTGATCCAGCAAACGTGGAATAGATCTGGTCCAGGATTCAAAACATCCATTCCAGGTTTGCTGAATCACCCAGGTTCACTGGTGAAATGGTATCATCTCCAGCCTTGAAGGGCTTTAATAATTTTTTTAAAAAACTGCTCAAGCCCTAAAGCAGCAATACAAATAAAACCATATCTTTTTACTACTATGAGGTTCTTCTGAAATGCTGTCTGGGTTTACACAAAGCGTGTCTTCTGTTAAGCACATTTACCTTTAAATCATCAATCCACTGGGCCTAAAGCATTTAGCTATATGTTCAGGGGCAAACAGTAGTCTTGCTCTAATGTTCTAAAGAAGCATTTCTCGACATTGGTATCTATGAACCTGACCTGTGAGTCACAAACTGCTCATTGCTGGGGGAACCCTGGTTAAGAAACATTGTTCTGAAGCAGGGGAGCCCAAAATGTTGATTGCGATCTACTGGTTGATCGCAAAGGCAACGTAAGTCGATCGCAGAGCCCTGCCCTACCCCTCCCTGCAGTACGTCTATAGGGATGCTGGGGATGTCTTTCATGCATGCGTGAGCAGGCTTGTGTAACATTGGGGAGTGGGTGGGGGGTTAGGCAGAGAGGGCGGGAGGGCAGTCTGAGGTGAGCTGTGCTGGCCGGCCAAATCAGTTCAGACTCGATGTCAGGGTTTAATTACCTTTGTACAAATTAGCAGTTCTTTTTCTTGTGCAGCACGTCATGCTTCTATGACAGGTGTACTGTAGCTTTCCGGTCACTATAGTCTTGTAGTGCAATGTCTGTGCAATGTTCTGCCTTTCAATGTCTCATTAGCTTCAGTCACTTCTGTGTCAAGCTAAAGCAAGAGTTACCTGAGGATATCAAAGTAATTATGTTTAAGTTCTTGAAGACTCTTTTTAGCATCATATGGTCAGCTCTTAGATTGGGCAAGTCTGGGACAACTAAGCAGTAGTTTGAAAATCACTGACAATTACTTTTTAATTTATTTGGTAAATGAACTTCATTACAGTGGAATAACTGATTTCAAATAGATTGGCAATTTTTTTAAATCTCTTGCCAGACTTATAGACATTCACAATCTTCTTTCTGAAGACCTTAAGACCTAAGCGCCTTAAGCGCCAGACCCAAATATCTAAGGTTTATTTAGGTTAAATTACAGCTGCATATTTCCTGAGGTTCTAATCATTAGTACCTAATGTAGAATACCCCATTTTTTTTAATAAAAAATTAAATTTACACTATTTCAAAAATCAAAATTAGCCATTTACGAGTTTTACATAATGTATGCACTAAATGTTTAAATAGGCTGCTCTTTTTTATTTAAATTAATTATAAAGTATTTACCTATTGATTATGCCTGTTCACTGACTACAAATTGATTTCCTGTGTTGTGCCAACAGCTCTAAGCAGCCACAGTTAAAATAGCTGATATCCTTAGTGTTGCCAGCACTAAATGTTTTCAGCAAGTACTTTGTTTTGTGCAACTCACAGAAATCTGTGGCTGACGTGCACAAACAGAACTTCATTAGGTGCTGCTAATATTGTTTTTTTTTTTTCTTTAGAGCTAGTTTTTAGGAAAGAAGGACTCATTCAGCACAGATAAATACAGCTTCTCCCATCCTCTTTTGGGAGCCAGGTCCTACCATTGAAACATCCCATATGATAGTGGTTTCAAAGTTATGTGCCTACCACGTGTTTGAATAGGTTGTTTTGAGAAATTTCATTTAAAACTATTTAGAGTATGGAAACGAGCACATCGTGTCAGTTTTGCATGCATTTAGTGCAAGTATATCACCTTTATTTGTAGGCATTATTTAAAAGAAGATCTCATGCCTGTTCAAATATGTAAAAAAGAAAATATTCAACCTTCCATTCCATGAGAAGTCCTTCACATGGCTGTAATATCAGCATGAGATCTGATTGATGATAGCACAGAAACCATCATGCCTCTCCAGTGGACCTCTCTGGTGCTCCTCTAACTCACCAAGAGCCATTATCAATCAAAACAATTAAAGCTAAACAGGGTAATGACTCTTTCACAAGCAAGCCTAAAGGATTAGAATAATTTGCCTGCCTGTGTTACAGTGTACCCTTACAAAACATTGCACATATACTAGGGTGATGGGCAAACCATGTTACAACTACTATGCGAGACAAAAGAAAATAGTGCAGTAGAAACAATAGAAATAAATACATCAACTGCACTTTCTTTTTGGCTGGCTTCTAGATTTAGTTTCACTTTGGTATTAGGGCTTGACTTTTCCTGACATATATATCTATATATATATATACTGCACTAAATGATTATATTATATGTTGGTGCTTTATAAATCATGTTTATTATTAATAATAATAATAATATTGATTGATCACACATTCCTGAATGCTGTTTGCTGTAGTAAGAACTGTTCCCTAATCCTCCTGAAGGACATGAAAAATGTATATATACACATGCACACACACATGCATGAAGTATATATTTCAGACAAAACCTTAAACTACTAAGAGGTGAAATGAATAAAATGAATTATTTTTTTACAATCATACTTGTCAAGGGGTGGGATATACAAGGCAGGAAGTGAATAATCTTGAAAGTGATCTGTTGATCCTGGTTTTCCCAAGATAGTCTATTCTCTCTGAAAATTTTAATGAATCAGGTCATACAGTCTTTGCTATATGAACTATGTGGTAGGCAACCTTAACTAGATGAACACTATATAGTAGACAACATTCAGCAGATGAACTATATATGGTGGGTTACCTTCAAAAGATAAACACTATAAGGAAGGAAGTCTTCGTTGGATGAACACTGTATGGTACGCTGCCTTTTCTAAATGAACACGCAGCCTTCAGTAGATTAACATTTTATGGTAGGTAACTTTGATTAGATAAACGATACATGGTAGGAAACATTCAGTAGATGAACTCTTTATGGAAGGCAGATTTTGCTAGATGGTTTGCTTTTATGGTAGGCAGTCTTCACAAGGTGAACATTATATATATATATATGGTAGGTAACCTTGATTAGATGAAATTAAATATGGTGGGTTACTTTCAGTAGATGAACACTATATGATAGGCAACCTTTACAAGGACACTATAGGTAGTTAGGACAGTAGCAGTTGATGAACATTATGTGGTAGGCAGCCTTCAGATCCCCTTATTTTTGGTTGCTCTGCCCATAATAAAAAATTACCAGTTAACAGTATAGCAGGTAACAATCCACAATCTAATCTGTAAAAAAAGTGTCATTGCATTCTTTATATGTATAGGACTCTACAAAAACAAAGTCTGCCTAGCTTAGTAGACTTTTAGGAAGTTTAAAAAACAATGTAAATACTTTTTAAGTAGAAAAGTTTTTAATGTAGAAAAGGCTATCCTCGTTTTTAAAGCAGATCTAACTTTGGATATATAGTTAATGTGAACTGCATGGTTTGTAATGTATTTTTTATCTTTCAAGGAAATCACAGGATCACTGGTAAAAATTGTCTTCATCCTTATCTCTGACCAAAAGGTTAGGACCCGGGTATCATCAGAGATACTGGCCAATACAAATATGTACCTACTGTCTATACATTACAGTTTATGCTTTCCTCTGTGTGTGTACACCCCACGCCTACCTACGTGGGCTGAGCTGCCTAAGGTTACGGTATACAGTGGGTGATCACTGAAGGGGGGTACAAATGTTTCCCCTTGCTGGCAGAAGACTATGACATCCATTTTAGAAGTTCTACCCCCATGCCTAGGCACTTCAACAATAATAAAGATAAACTGATTATATTCTGTATTTTGTGATCTGTCTGGAATGGATACATTTAGGGCTCTACTTATAAAACAGAAAATCTGGCATTCCTTGAAACATTCTCTGGTTGGAATCTTCCAGGTCTATGTGTTTCAGTAGCAGTAATTGATTCACACCAGGGAATGTATGTGGGAATGCCAGATTCCCTGTGTTATATGGAGCTCTTGGACTTGTAAAGTTGCTGCTGATCTGCTTTATTCAGGTATAGCAGCAGGTTCTGGTAGGAACACAACTTCAACAACATCTAGCATTAAAATGAACAGAAACAACCCCCGGGTACTACGGTAATACTAACACGCCATGTCATACGATCAGCAAGTAATAGAAGGGTCAGAATGTTACGGAGATAGCAATACAAAGCTCCATATCACACAGATGATGAACCAATGCCACCATTGCTGATTGTGCTAGCAGGGACAAGTTGCAGGGTGTGATGCCTTGCACAGACATGACTTTGGGACCAATGAATGAATTTACTCTCAGCCTCCACACTGTTGTTGCTAGGCAGACAAAATGGGTTTTCATACTCCCAAGCAGGTGCCAATCTGTACAATCTTTTCGTACAGATCAGCCAGGAGACACCAGCTACATGTCTGCTGATGTGATCAAATTCTTTACAGTCGGTGAAGATCAACATGTCATCCATCCCACACACCATCCTGCCATCCACACAATGTCTGCACCCAGCTACATGACGCCTGTGTGCACAATTCCAGGACTCTCATCATCATCATCACCCCATCAACTGATCATCATGTCTAGATGCAGAGTAAAAAGAATCCATACACGCCAGATCTGTGCTCATTCTCATCACACATCGCAGCCCTGCACAGCACACAGACCATTCGCTATTTGTCACCTGGGAGCTGTCCTTATGGTACACTATCTCCCTGTCACACGCTGCCATCCTCCGGTCATCGGTGTATCAGACCGTTCCCAGCCACCGGCACCCCATCCTTGCTCTGCAACCGAGCGAGGCTTTCTGGGAATCGTAGTCTTCGCCCTGTCAAAGGTACGGCACTGCAGAACCAGCAGACATCATCTCCCAATACGCACTGCGCCGTTTAAGCCGAGCCAGACAAAAGGACTCGGCGCTTGACAGACGACGCAGCGCCCCCTAGTGCATACAAAGCAAAACTGCATTTCTCTACCTTGCACTTTCTAGGACTGTGTGTGAGCTTCCTTCACATACCTTCACTCTAATTTCTGCATGGATTTGCAGACATTGCAGATGGTCAAAGTTCAAATGGAGCCTATGGTGGTAATGCTTAAGCATGTAGGGGTCATGGATAACAGATATTTTGTTTGGAATTAAAAGGTACCCCACCCCTGCAGTTATTATCAT
Organism: Pyxicephalus adspersus; assembly: GCF_032062135.1. NCBI lineage: Eukaryota > Metazoa > Chordata > Amphibia > Anura > Pyxicephalidae > Pyxicephalus > Pyxicephalus adspersus. The sequence goes on from NC_092860.1 coordinate 54,996,829, forward strand.
TAGGTATTGGGTTTGATCACAAAATAGGCCCTATCCAAACTTCAACATTTTACCATGTATTTTCGGCAAAAATATGAAGAAATCTGAGCTGCCAACAGTGTACTTTCACAAAAAAAAAACTAAATGTTTGCCAAACAATCTTGGCAAGGTAGATTGGTTTACAGCCTGTTGTTAGGGTACATACTGGGCAATGTTGCCATTGGCTGACGGTTCTCAGTGGCTAAACTCTCCCTGACAATCACCAGCCAAAGGGAACACTGCCAGCTGTGTATTTTATCAACCAGCTCAATATCATTTTGTGTTTGAACCAAACCAGGTTCAGGGTACTTGGAATTCTTTCCAAATACAGAATGAATGGATGCTGGGCAGATTTATTCCAGATACTTATCATAATTTTTATATTACAATATTATATATGTAATAATATATGGTGCTTGCAGAGAAGAACGACTAACTATTGATTTTGTAATATTAAGTGTGTATTGCATCCCCTGATAAAGCAAATATTAAACTGTTTTAATATTTTCTTATTTACTACCCGAAGGTGTAGACAAGCAAAATCACCTTCAAAACCAACAACATATAGTTTTTTATATTTTGGCCCACAAAGGTCAACACTGCTATTATTTTATTGTTCTGTAAGTTATGTTTTTTGAAAACTCAATAAAACTGATTGAAACAAAACCAACTACATAACATTTGACAAGAAGCACTAGGAGTCTTTAGGTAGATAAATCTCAGAAGTATGTAGAGAAAAGCTGAACCGGATCTATCCTGCTGCAGAGGAGGTTGACTGGGGAAGATTTATACAGAATCAAAATCCAATCACACATCTAGCAAGAACATAGGTTCCAGTTGGACTTTTTTCAGTAGTATACAACATGATTCCTTGCATAAGAAAAGATTATTTCTGATACCTGATCAGACAGAGACAACAAAGAATAGTGTGAGATGTGTCAAGTACCAAAAAAAAAAAAAGAAATATGGGAGGTTGGATCTCCCATCTGGCTTTTTAGGACCAAAGGCAAGCCCCACTTTGGGAATATTGGTTTCACAGGGATTCTAATTTTTATAGTTGCAGGAAGGATCTGCTTTATTAGCGGAAACATTCACCAATATACCAGTATACACTTTATCCATATGTTACAACTCCCCTTGTAACTGGCTTTCCCACACTGCAAGGGTTAATGCTCTTTCTCTGATTTTACAAAAAAGAGCACTTTTACTCAACATACCTATGGCTTCTTTGGGCACCAGCACTATCCTTTGCTCCAAAGCTCTGGGTTGTGGACAGTCCCCTAGTATTTTAGGAGAAATGTAGTGGTAGAACAAGAAGGCGGAAGCCCTAGGTATTAAGAAAAAGAAGCAAATGGGCTTTTTTTCTTTTAAAAAAGGACATTTTTGAGATGTTCCAAGTACCACTTAATCTAAAGGGGCAGACGTTTTAACCTTTAGTATATTGTAGCCAAGACCCACATCTTCACCTGATTGGAGAAAATCCACAATGTTGCTTTTTGTCTTTATTCGCTCCCAGGGATTATCTTTTGGTGGTATGTGGATTTTGTCAAACCATTTGGTGTTTTAGAAAATGTTTCCACTACTGGCAACGATAAGGCTGGATGCTGTAGATTCTGCTTCTCATCTTCAATGACAATACATTTAGGAAGTTGATGTTTGGGTAAAACAGCATTTACAATTCTTAAAGGCTGTTGGGTTGTCCTTTTGTCAATTTCATTGTAAGGTCACCATATGAAACCACCTCTGATGGACCATGGCAGAAGGATGCTATGAAGACTATTGATTCGCAGGAGAGGAAAACAATAGAGAATTCAATAGAGATGCCAGTAAGTTCAGGGTATGGCCCATATTGTAAAAGACAAACGGCTAATGAAGGCACCCTCTGGCTGGCCAAGCAGGCAGGTGCAGCTTTACTGTAGAATTTGAGACAACCAGAGCGACCTACCAATGGAGTAGGAAAGCTTTGGCTTTACCATTCCACAGATATTTAATACTCTGGGAAAGAGTGAGCTGACATTTCTGCTGTTCAGGCACTATGATTAGCTACCTCACTGGACATTAGGAATGTGTACGAGTTAGAAGAGGGCAAGTAAGCTCGGTCACTACAGGGAAAATAATGAATTTGCCAGTTTGGAATGAAAATGAGAATTGTCAGTCACTTTATCCTAAATAATTTGTGGCCTCAAAGTAATTAGCTAAGTTAGTAGCTTAGTTTGGTAAAAAGTCTGAAATGCAATGGCTGACCTTATTCCACCAGGTCTACTTGCTGTTAACACCAGTTTGACCTGAGTAATCTAAAAAGTTCCAAAAGGCACAATATTTGAACTCTACCTGATAACCTAAAAAAAACAAGGTTTACAATACTTGAACGTATACTAACTGTAGAGAGTGCATTAGTGACACCTATTTGATGAATGTGGAATCATGAAAATACTACAACCTTTCTTCATTTTGAGACCAGAATACATGCCCTTTTCAATTGAAAATATTTTGACGGGTTAATTTTTCTGAAGAGTGGCCCTGATATTTTTATTTTATGAAGTCAGCTTTCTATAAGTTTGGTCTGAAGTCAGTATAACCTGTTTTAGCCACTACATTGAACAGAAATAACATAGCAGTTTTCAAAATCTTTGCTGCAAATGTCAAAGTGTTTAAAGTCACATTTTGCACAAGCCATTGGCAATATTTAGAAGTTTTTTTATTTTTCATTATCATGCAGACAAGATAAAAACCATTGAGAAATGTAGCCCTTTAAAGGGCCTAATAAAAATGCCCCATGGGTTTGAACCTCTATTGCTGCTGTGATGAACATGTGGGGTTCTTTCTCAACATGTTTTGGGAGTATCCAATGATTAAGCCATTCTGGGGGAGGGTCCATCAGATAGCTCAAAAATGTACCGATATGTAAATCCCATACTCACCCAGCTTCCTCCTGTAACCTAGGTTTAAAACCCTATTGGCTCACCTCTTGGACACATTAAAAAGCCTATAATCTGGCAATGCAATATCAGCCAGTGATTCTTCTGGATTAATGAAATTTATTTTATGGAGTTCCTAACTTTTGCTTTGGGGGGACAGGAGAGGCTTTTTCACAATTGGTGGTTCGATTGGTTGTTCTTTCTTTTGTGGTTGGCGTATTTGGATCTAGTGGCTTTTTTTTCTATTTATTTTCCCTGTTGCCTGCTGTCTCCCCTTGCACCGAGCAGCCCCATGAACGTCTGCTCTCCCCCCCATGACACATTTGTGTCACTCTATCCTGTGTGTCTGGTGTGAGGGGCTGTGAGCGGTGGCTGAGCTCTGCAGGCCAGGCTCCTCTGTCTTGCTGACCATGTCCTCTGTGTTGCTGCTGAATTGCCCTGGAGGGACAGAGCCAGCCGCTCACACACATACAAAACGTGGTGCAACTGTAACCTCTGCCACCCGACCTTCCTGTGCGCAAACTCCTCCGACAGCGGCCGCTGAAGGTACTGCAGCCGGGCTGGCTGTGCGGCAATATTCTTTCCATAAGACACCCGGGGGTGGGGGGGTGGGGGACTTTAATATAAAAGTTTTATTTTTGTAAAATTATAACCAAATTAAGATCTGGACTGTTTGCTGGACATGTCAATGAGTGGATATGTTTTTTTCAAAACCAAAGCTTTTTGTGATATCAGATATGATCTTTTGTTACAGAGTAAAACAGCTGAAGGAACATTGAGAGTGGCAATTCCAATTTTTTTGAGGCTGGCATTTATAGTTACACCAATATATTGTCCCAGCTATACTCTGCCTTCCGAAAGGAAATACAGAAGCTAGATGCCACCTTGCCCACAATTCAGCAGATTGCTACGAAGAGGCCCAAAAGAAAGTCTATTTTCTGGAAGACCAGGTACCCATTGACCATTCTTACTGGCATGGCAGGGAGTAAAAATGTCTAAAGAAAATCAAATCACTGGCCCTAAAAATGTGAAAGAAAGTACTCAGGACTGAAAAATAAGATTCGCCCACAAGGCATTCATTACAAGTCTTTATCATGAAACAAAATGCAATTGGTTCTCTATTACATATTTTTGGTCTTGTTCCAAATTTGTGACTTTTGGAAAAAAAGTCACTAATTTCTGTAAAATCATTAATACTCTTACAGGATTTCTTTTCCAATGGCCTTCAGATTCTCTCAGTCTTCTGCTCCATAATAACCCTTTATCATTTAAAAAGTATAAACGTTCTCTCTTTGAAACCCCTAAAGACTGCAGCAAAGGCATGTATTTCCCTTTTGTGAAAAAACCCCTCCCCGCCTATAGCAACACAATAGTTTCAAAGAATAAATAAAATTATGGTCCTAGAAGACCTTATGGCTTCTTTGCAGAATTCTTCTACTCAATTCCAGACAACCTGGCTTTGTTAGAATATGTTCCAGTCATCTGCACAATATAAACCACATTTGCCTGCTGTTTTTCCACCCTACCCCTTGACTTAGTTTTCAAGTTCTCCGTTTTCGCTTATCGGCTTCCCTGGATTCTTTTCTTCCCTCCATTAATTTTAATTTTATTTTTGTGTCCTCCCACCCTCCCCATTGTTCTCTTATTCCCTGAGTCTACCTCTTAAATCGGCAGTGACTAACTACTGGGGGTATTTGGGAGGCAAAGCTTTTTTTGTATAACTGCAGTTAGTCTTTTTGGTGAGTCTCTTTCTTTCGAGTGATTCTTTGTTTGGGCTGCCTTGGGAAAAAAAAATGAAACAAATGACATACAATGTGAACTAACCAGTAATGCCCAGTCAGTATGCATGTTACTGCTTACAGTAAACAATTAGGTTTCTAGAGATAAATTATCAACATTCTCTTTCAGACACATTCATTTTATAAAAGTAGCCTGCATTCCCTTGCACCAACACACAATCCTGGCAGAAGTTAGAACACAGTGAAACCACAAAACAAAAAAAGTCAATGACATTTGACAACGACATAACAAATGGTTATTTTACTTGATTGTGAAAATGATGTTTTGTTAAATGTTCTCAAAGCATTAGCATTTTCATCTGAATTTCATGAAATGTCAAACGATGTTGGTAATACATTCTACACAACAGATAGCAAACAATCGTCGCCCAATCCGATCCATTCGTTTCCAGCGACATTCCTCGTTCATCTGCGTCGTTGTTCACTTTTTTTGGTAACGCTTATCGGACGATCGGTCATTAATCGTTCGTTTCCAATGATAATTATTGCATGTGTGTACATAGCCTAATACCCCCAGAATGACATCCATGGGTGGTCAAATTGTGAGCAGGGCAACACATAACAAATTTAGGTTTCCCAGTATTATTGCGATAGGAATTCAGTAACCCCTAATTCAAGGCTCAGAGCCCTAAACTGAGTATTTTAACATCTGTGGTAGAAAGAGAGTGAACAGCATTTGACCTACCTGAGCAAATGTGTGTCTGGGTGTTGTCAGGAGCAAGAAGGTTCAGGATGAGTTTTGTTGAATAAAGATGGTGCTGTGTTTTGGAGCTTGGTAGGGGTACATAACACTCCATAAATGGCTAAACATATAATGAAGGGTTCAACAACAGAGAATTATGGAGAGAATACTTGTTTGCCTCAGGCACTCTCTTTCTAAGACAAACTCTCTATGAAACACAGGAAAAGAGGGATGAAACACTGCTTTTAAACACAAAAAAATTCAAAGAATGTATAAATAAAGTTTATTTTTTTATATATACACAGGAATTACTTCACCAAGTCTTTTACATACTTCCAGCTTTCTGCCGTGTACTCACAAGCTTTGGTTGGTGCAGATGAGAGAGCTGACACAGACTTCTGCACCCCTGAAAACAAGAGGACAGGTAAAGGAGTATTATAGGTTGGAGTTTTGACCAAATGTTAAGTGTGTATGATTCATTTGGAACATTTAAAACATTTCATAACCTCTGAGATTGGTATTTAGGACAAAAGGTAAAGCAAGTGTTTGAACTCCCAGAGTTCACATTGCGCCTATGCATATACGAACCTAACAGTACAAACAAAAAATCATCAGCCAGGTAATAGCCCCATATTGGAACCACACAGTGTCTATATTCCTGCTGCACCCCAACATAGACATTTTTAACACGCCAAAATAAGTGAATTACTTCAAAGGGATTGCGTTTTCTCTATAAAGAGCAACACCACAAAAGAAGAACTAAAGTATCTTTTTGATCACACACTAGTTTACCCTAAATGCCCATAATCTTTTGCGAACTTAAGTATCAATTCAAGCGGGCTAACTTTTGGGAGGTAAAGAATAATGTTTAAAATCTTCAAAAATGATATATAGTTTAGAATTAAAAGTACAATTTCTGTGTTTGCAGATGATACCAAACTATGTAATGGAATTAAGTCTATACAGGATGTCTATAATCCACAAGCAGATATGGATGTACTACTTGATTGGGCAGCCAAGTGGCAAATGACATTTAATATTGATAAATGTAAAGTTATGCACTTGGGGGCTAACAATATGCATGCTTCGTACTGTCTAGGGGGAATACATCTGGGGGAGTCATGAATAGAATGGAAAAGGATCTGGGGGTTCTGGTAGATCATGGACTTAATAACAGCATGCAATGCCAAGCTGCAATATCTAAAGCTAGAAAGGTACTTTCTTGGATTTAAAGAGGAATAGACTGCAGAGATGGAGACATAATCCTACCCCTGTACAAAGCCATGGTCAGAAAAAGGATATTGTGGAGATGGGGAGAGTCCAGAGAAGGGAAGAGAATTTTTTTTACCCTGTTGGAGCACATTGTACTAGGGTTTTTTTCCTTCCTCTGGATCAACTATGTTCATAGGGTTTTATATCTGAGATATGTTTATTTCCATAGTTGTTGAACTTATGTCTTTTTTCAACCTGACTTACTATGTAACTGTGTACCCTTATATCTGACTCCCAGCTGCTGTTTTTCCTACCAAATGTGAGGGTCAACCCATAACCACAATAGGCCAATGCAAACTCTGCCTGCTGTGTACCTTAACGTAGCCAATATAAACAATAATTTGTATTCTATTTGAACTAGGTTAATTAGGGTTACCTTGGAACAAAACAAACCTGTGTGCTCGGCTAAAAGGGGCTGGAGAGAACATTTATATGTGGTTGAAGGGTGTATGTAAAAATATGAATCTAAAGCAACTATTTAATCAGCCAATCACATGGCAGAAACTCAATGCATTTAAGCATTTAGACATTGTCAAGACAACCTGCTAAATTTCAAACAGAGCATCAGAATGGGGAAAAATTATTTAAGTGACTTTGAATGTGGCATGGTTGTTGGTGCCAGGCAGGCTGGTCTGAGTATTTCTGAAATTGTGGATCTTTTGGGATTTTCACACACAACTATCTCTAGGGTTTACAGAGAACAGTCCAAACAAATATCCATGGATTGGCAGTTCTCTGAGCGACTTTGCCTTGTTGATGTCAGAGGTTAGGGAAGAATGACCAGACTGGTTCAACAGTAACTTAAAAAACCACCAAGGAACACCAAGTTGATACTTACCCCAATTCCATGACTCACAAATGGAGAAGTCTAGTTTTGGTGTAGATGGAAGCTGTAAAAAGAAAATATACTGATATTACTGCTATTCTCCCAATGCAAAGCAAACAATCTTCAAATAATTAATATATATAATTTAAATTACTAAAAACAAATGTTGCATTGCTAACAAACAGTATGTCAATGCATCTAAATTGTATTAATATAGCATGCAGTGAAAAAAGACAGTTGATGTTCCTTGTTATGTAAACTATAGCAGAATTAATTTGCCACTTATATGATAGCAGCAGAACTGTGTGACTGTGTCTTCTTGTAATAACATGTCTGCACAGAGTTTTTAAAAGCCCTACTCCCATTTATGATTAAGGCAACTCAGGGTCACCAATATCCGTGGCAGCCACTGGAGCCTGACTAAATGGTAGATAAATATTGCTAAAAATTAAATTATTGCATCTCAGCTTTTAAAAACAAAAAAAAAAAAAACACTTAAAGAATGATGATCTAAAGTTGCAGGAGGCCGCTTGACATAAATAAAACAGTATTTTCTAGCATGATATTGGAACCACATACCCATATAAGCATTCTCAAAGTATCCATTGTTCTGCCTGGGTTACAGATAATAAACAGCCTCAAAACTATTTTCTGAACATGTAATTATTTCTTTCTGTGTCACAGACCTACCACCCCCACAAAAAACACTGTGCCCACCCAAACACCCCCACACTCTGGCAAGTAAAAGATGGAAAGCAGACCAGTTCGGACAAATGCAGACTAGCGATTAACAATGAGGTTGTATTTACTGCTTCCAGGAATCTAATGGCAACTTCTGGGTGCCCGGGAGAGGTAAAAGGTGTTAGCCATTGGGCTTTTAAGGTGTTTGCAAACATTCATGAAGGTATTTGCAAGCAGCAAAAGTCTAAAGTCAAGTCTTTAAAGGTGGATGGGGTGGCAGACTGCCCCATGATGCTGCACATAGCATGCACTTGCACATTCCAGGGCATTTCTGCATCCTGCTTTAAAAATAATGTGTAACAATTTTTTTGATGAGGTTTACATGTCAGGTTCAGCTGTTTCACAATGTATACACTTGATTTGTAATATAGTTAGGGTCTTCATAGTCATAGGGATGTACCTTCTAGTTCACATTCTTGCATTGTAGCTCATTGTAAAATTGTTGAGTGAAATTATGTCAGGATTGGTTTTCTACTCTTACTTCAACATCTTGTTAAAAGCAGGCAACTTTAGGCCACCACAATTTTAGAATGTTTATAAAAGGTAAGTTCAAATGTCTGTGCATTGAGTAAAGTAGCTCTGCCATTTTCCTACTTTTCCAGTTGCGCATCAGAGTTCTTGTATAAAATACAAATCCCATAGAGCTCAATATGAGATCTGCCATTGGGTTTCACATGCAACTGACCACGGTAGACTTTCATGCTGGAACTGCAAGCTGTCAGTGAAGGCCATAGTCCAGTACTATGTTCAATCTATCCACTAATGGCTGGATAAACTGCAACAAGGAGCTTGGTAATACTGATCCAAGGCAGCACAGCAGAGCTGATAAAATAATAAATAATGTTGCTGCAGAGGAATTTTATTGGTACTTCTTGTCACTTTAGCATTTATATTATACATACAGATCAAAGCTGATATAGTGCTCATCAAATCATTGTTACAGTAGAAATCTATGGTTTGCTAAAAAAAAAAAAAAAAGCATGAACGATGATAATAATATTAATAATATTAAATAAGACAGCAATAAACTAGGGGCAGGATCAGGTCCTCCAATACTTGATGAAGAGCCCAACCTCTTCTATAAAGGAAACAAAAAAAAAGGCCAAGAAAAATTAAATATTATAAATGTCTGTTATAAATGTCTCACACCTAAGGTCACAAGAAATATGTTGATAGCTCTGGTTGAGATTTGCTTGACTGCATCTACAATTTCATAAAACGCAACATCACGTAAAACTATAGCTATCAGGATTTTAAAAATGTGACCAGGAAGGTCCTTTCCCTATCGCTTCTGCAATAAAATAAACATACCTGCACAATTACAATTTTTTAAATACACTAATTTGTCCAGTTTTGTCGCAGGTGTGCCCATCTTCTTCCCCTCCTCCTTTCCTGATTTATTGCCATCTTGAATGGTCAGGCTGGGATGGCATAACTTCTGCACATGCGTGTGGCCCCCATTCCCTGCAGCCCAAGGGGATGCGAAGTTACCCACCATAACCTGGCAACATACAATAAGCTGCGAAGCTCAGCAGTTTTGTTAAATAAGACAGGGATCAGACAGGTAAATATTGCCTGTGCCTTTCTGCAATAAAGACCTGCCTGCTCACCAATTTTAAAAGTGGAACGTTAGTTGCGCTTAAAAATTTGCAAACGTGTGGGGAAACGTCCTTGTCATGGACTTTTATGTCCAAGCACACCTATTATTAGGAAGTTGGACTCTACTGTCTTGAATAGTTATGGATATTTAAGTATTTCTTTTGTCTAAACAAACCATTCCTAAACCCAGTAGCTGCAGGCATTATAAAGAAATCCACACTCACATTTTACAGTGGAAACACTGAAGTTGTTGGAATTCCTTCTCAGAGCAGTTCCATTCCCACCTCCCAGCATAAACAGTGCTTACATTTCCTTTGCTCCCCTACTACTTCTTTCTGGATCAGGAACTGAATGACATACCCAGAACACCCAGGTACAGAGTTTGAGTCACTCAATTGTGACTGTGGTAGGAGAGCAAAAAGAAGGTAATTCAAAACATGTGCAAACCAAAGCTCCAGGTAGCTGAGCTACTTATACAGAAGTGGCATTGTGCACAACCAGAATAATCTTGTAAATCATTGTATTGTACCTGCAAACCAAAGTAGTCTGCCCATTCATGAACAGCAGGTGGTACAGCCGCTGTAGTCTTTTTCAGCACTTCTTCTCCCTGAATTCCGCTTCCCAGCAGCCCATAGTCATAAGCTACATATACAGCTCCTCCAGCCAATGCAACTTTTGTGGTAAACCTAAAAAATAAGTACACAGGATTATGGACAGGTAAGTAACTTACTTACAGGGCACAATTTTATCAGTTGACACAAGAGATTTTCATTTTCTAAAACACTTTGTCTACCAGTTTGGTAAAGTTACTTATAAATAAAGCAGAACTAAAGCATCAAAATACAAAACTGTGCTCAATCAAGTCCTTTGACAATTTACCTTCTGCAATGAAATATGTCACCCATCCTCCCTCTGTCACAGGACCTGCCAATTGCATCCAGTGCTCTTCTAGGTGTTGGAACTTTGGCCATCTTGACTGGTCAAGCTGGGATGACCTAACTTCTGCACATACAGGATATCCAGCATATCCCACATGTACAGCTCAGTGCACTACAAAAATAAAAAGATTGTGAAGAGGCAGGCAAGTATGTTTTATTGCAAAAATGACATCACCTGTCCCTTCTGCAATAAGAATCGTGCCTGCTCACAACTTTTGTATGAGGAACTCTTGTTTTGCTTTGAGAAGATGTAACAAAGTAGGACATATAAAAGAAAAGGCCTTATCTTCATCTCTCCCACAATCTATTCCTCTGTTTTCTGCTTTCTTGTGGAGCAAACGCCTCTATAAAAAAGGCACACTTCTATGTGTGTCTGCTGCCTAATTTTCCGCTTAGGACACGGTGACATATAGGGGTCACTGAACTGAACCGGAGTACATAGCGCAGGATGCAGGCATCAAATGATGCTTTAGGTGTCTGTACCTCTATAGAGAGAGGATCAAAAGAACATGCAGCATGATACAGAAATACAACAGGAAGTGGAACTATACTTTAAAACTAAAAAATTGCAAGCAGGATGTTTATTGCAGAAGGGACATACGATTTTCCTTCTGCAATAAAACAAACCCACCTCCGTCTGCAATCTTCTCTGAATTTGTCACCCAACATGCCCGACTGCCAAAATGATCATGCATGGATCATTCAGGGTCTCCTCCTCCTCTGTCATTGTCTGTCATTTTCAACCCCCATTTAATGAACAGTGCTGTGTAATATGCTGGCACTATATAAATCCTGTTAATAACATTTCCTATCTGGCCAGTCAAAATGGCCAAAGTTCCATATTCCGAAGAGGACCGGATAAGGATGCTGGCGCCCCCAACACAGTGAGGAGTGTACTTAAATAACAGATATCACCTGTACGTGCAGCAATAAACAACCTGCCTGGTCGCATTTTTTATTTTTGTGGTTCTGCTTGTGTACAAACACACAGTTATTGCTACACAAAACTATTGAACGTAAATGATTCAAGGTGACAGTTTTAGGACGATCGCCGTACAGTTCTGTGCAGAGTTGATGGTAACTAGCTGGCAGCCCGCAGTAGGGACTACATTAGACCCCATTAGATGTTTAGTGATCTGTTATGAGGATCTCTACATGATCTAGTGAGGCACCTGAACCGATTATTTTTAGGAGAAAAGCTAGGTTCTGTAAAGATCTTTTGAGATGTGTCACCAGAATAAATGTCCCCATTACTTCCTGTCTCAGTTCTAACTGTAAATGTCAGATTGCTTATCACCTTCTCGCCTGATCACAGGGGTCACCAGGACAAATATAAAACATGACATTTTCCTTGGCAGATACAAACAGAAATACAAACCAAAGATTTCCACATTTTCCCATTCTATAATAAAGGTAATAATATGTTTTCTATTGGATCTTTATTACTGTATAATTTCCAGTGTGACTGACTCTCTGTGGCATAAAAGCTTTGTTTTAGGTTGGTGTACACAGACTTAGGTCCATCTTGGGGACCCAATGGGAATTACCATGAACAATTTCAGAAAATTAAAGCTCAAAGGGTTGCTATAGGTTACTACACACTACATTGCCTTATACAAACACCACCCCTCCAGTGCCCACCCACAAGACTAAGTTATGAGTTTTTTTCAATAGACATCATTGTACCTGCATGTCTAACTGAGCATTCATTCCAAGTTGTTCCTCCTACTCTTATGTCTCACAGACCCATCATCTCTGTCAGCTCCAGCTAATGCTAGGTAACTAGCCATGGTCCCCTGTATGTTATATTGCAGCATACTGTCACAGAAAGCTGTGACCCGTTTAGTGATATCCCTGTAACAAGGCAGGACTCACTTGAGAAGTCTCAGCACGACAGGCGCCATGTTTCTACCCGGCAAGGACACACAGCACAGGAGAGACGGCAGCTGGCGTCACGATCATGTGACTAGGGAGGGAGGCGTGACGTACAACGAGTAATCTGAGGAGAAGAGGCGGGAATAATATTATTCATAGAATCTGTGCAGGAAATCTGATGTAGTATGAGGCAGCTATATACTACACTAAAACCTATATCACCTTTCTAAAAAGAAAGTGAGGGCTGTTGTGACTAGCTGCCAAAAATGTTGTTAAACTCCTAGAAAAAAACTGCTTTATAAAAAAGCTGGAAAATTATTATTTTGGAAAGCAAGGCGAACTACATGTTTCTCTCTTGGTCAGAGAACCTTATTAAATACAAACAGGATTGCTGGTTAAAGTTATAGACATGGTTGAAGGCTTTTATCAGTGCAAACAGATGAAAAGCAATGCTGGTATGCTGGAAATAGCCAACAGCAGGGCCCCTTACACGTCTTCAGGTGGCTGTTGGCTGAGGGGAGGGTCCCGGGCCCTTGTGCAGTGGCACACTTTGCACCTCCCTATGTTTTGCCCCGCTGCTGTTCTATTATGCCTAATGCAAAAACAATGAAAATTGTGAGTAGGCAGGATTTTTGTTGCAGAAGGGACAGGTGATATACCTTATGCCGGTTAGCAATATTTTTCTAATTGTACATTTAGCTGTGTATGTGCAGCTCAGTGTAGGATGCCATGGTTCTCAGGACTATATAAAAAACACCAACTCGTATGCATGGGAGTTATGTCATCCAGACCAATTAAGAAGACCAAAAAAATAACACCTGGAGAGCAAGAAATGAGGAAGATGATGGAGATAGCGCTTGGCCCTTATTTCTAAAACTAGATCTGCTTTAAGGCTAAATTCAAGTGGTCAGTTGTTAATTGTGTGGTTAACCACTCTAAAACACTGAAATGTAACTGATATGTGTCCTAAAGCGATGAAAAGAAGTTTTTTACATGTATTTGGTGAATGCTCTAGTACAGCAGTTGCCAAACGGTGGTCCGCCGAGAAAATATTGGTTGTCCACGCCTCTGGCCACACACCACGTCCCCGGTATGGATCGCAGGCTCATGACGGTGGGCGGGTTGTCTCTCTCCTATCGCAGGCTCACACCTTGCACTACAAGACTATAGTGACGGGAAAACTACAGTACACCTGTCATAGGAGAATGACATGCTGCACAAGAAAAAAAACTGCTAATCTAACACCGAGCCTGAACTGACATGGCTGCCCAGCACTGCTCACCTCAGACTGCCCTCCCGCCCTCTCTGCCTCCCTTCCCACGCTCACACAAGCACTGAAAGACATCCCCAGCATCCCCATAGATGTACAGCAGGGCTGCTGGTAAACAGCAGGGAGGGGTAAGGCAGGGTTCTGCGATCGACTAGCTCTGCCTTTGCGATCAACCAGTAGATTGCTATCGACACTTTGTGCACCCCTGATGTAATAATTGTTATCCAATCTAAAAATTTATAGATATAATAAGCATGCAGATTTTTCACATGCAAAATGTAAGTAATCCCTCCCCCCACTCCCACTTCAAATCTGGTACATTAGAACAAATTGTGTTTTAGAACTTTCCAGGCCTTTTTTTCACACTCCACCTTAGCCCTAGCTATCCCCAAGTGTTCGGTTAGTAGTTTTATTTAATATCATTAATTTCTCACCAGAAATGATGTTTCACCAATATTTACTAAGGCTGGGTCCACATGAACGGTTTCTACCACGTTTATATGTGTTTTTATGCATTTTTACAAGCGCTTTAAAGCTTAACTTTAAAACGCTAAAAAACCTTTTTAAATGTCTGTGACGCGTTTTACCGCGAATTGCTGCGATTTTACATAAGCGTTGATAAAAGTTATACTTTTAACCCTTTCAGGGAATGAGTACAGGGGTACATAAAACCCATTACTCATTCCCCGAAAAGGGTTAAAATATGTGTAAAAAATTGGACGAGGCTTTAATGTTAAATTATTTTATTAAATGTGTGTGTTTGTGTAACAAAACTTTTTTTTTTTTACAGGTTATCCCAATGACAGGATGATTCCCAGGGCTGCAATCATGACATGAGCACAGCCATGGGACTCCTCCTGACAGTGAGGGATCGCAGGGCACTAGGGATTAAATGAGGACAAGGCTGTTGTCACGGTCCCTTCCGTGACGGAAATTTGAGGATCTGTCAGACAAGCTGCATGTGAGATTATCTGACAGTCTCTTTGTTTTTACTTGTTTCTGTGTTGTTGTTTGTAATGACCACACCCCTTGTATCAGGTGCAGCTGCTGGTCATTACTGCTCCTCCAGTTAGTCTGGCCTCACACTTTATTATTATTATTATTATTATTATTATTATTATTAATAAACAGGATTTATATAGCGCCAACATATTACGCAGCGCTGTACACTTCATGCTGTGCGGTTGATATTCACTGCTGGATCGTGAAGAGCTGGAGTGGTGTGCCATCCTGAGTTCCTGTTTATATCTGCTAATAAGATAAGTTGCTTTACTTTTGGTCTTTTGGGGTCGTGTGGTTATTTAGTTGTGTACTAGGCCTCAGGGAGACACTGGGTCCTTCATAGGGGAAGGAACCAGTAGTCTCAAGCCAGACATTACTGCTAGGGCTGTGCAGGGCTAGTAGGGCCTAGGTTCCTGTGTATGGGTATGCCCACCATCAGGGGATACTCATACGGTTAGGAGTTAGGGCTAGGTTAGGGTGTCTGCAAGGGGTGACCATTCCCTTTTCCCTAGTCATTTGAGGCCTAGTAGTGAGTAAAACCTTTCTGTTTCTCTCCCCTCCCTGTTATTCGTGACAGCTGTCCATTCACCTCTAGTGCTCTGTGATTGTTAGATACATGTTCTGTATCTATGGCACATACTACAGCTCCTCTAGGGCTGCGGGAGTGATCAGGGGAGCGGAGCTGTCAGCATAATAAAGCTCTGCTGATTACTCCGGTCCCTGATTGGCTGAAGAAAGGGAAATCCTGATGATGCTTGAGCTGTCATCAGGCTTTCCTATTTCTCAGCCAATCACAGAGCACTAGAGATGAATGGGCACAAGGCTCCCCATTCAAGTCTAGTGCTGAATGGCTGGGAAATGTAAAACCTCAGCCAATCACAGAGCACTAGAGGTGAATGGACAGTCTTGTCCTCATTTAACCCCCAGTGCCCTGCGATCCCTCACTGTCAGGAGGAGTCCCATGGCTGTGCTCATATCATGATTGCAGCCCTGGGAATCATCCTGTCATTGGGATAACCTGAAAAAAAAAGTTTAGTTACAAACTCACTCACATTTAATAAAATAATTTAACATTAAAGGCTCGTCCAATTTTTTACACCTATTTTAACCCTTTCAGGGAATTAGTAAGGAGTTTTATGGTGGGGTGGTGGAGAGCTGGGAGTCTCTTTATTAAAGGGGGCTTCCAGATTCCAAAGACCTGCTAAAAACGTTTTTAAAAGCCCCCATTGTTTTCAATAGAAGCTTTCATAAAAAGCTTAAAAACACTTGCATAAGCCTCCATTGCATGCAATGGGAGCGTTTTCATGCGTTTTCCCACATATATCTTTATCCTTAATTTTTTAAACATTGCAAGCAACGTTTAAGATAACATTTAGAAGCGTGCCTGAAGGAAACGTCCTGGTGTAGATTAGCCCATTGGAATGCATGAGGACTTCAAACATTGGCTTTAAAAGCCTTACGTTAAACGCTGGGGAAACAGTCCGTGTAGACTAAGCAGAATGCAACTCATCCTTTAGCTGGCCTTTTTCCTAAGGTAAGATTCTGGTTAATGATGACCATTGGTCAGCAATAAATCACAGCTCCACACCTAACAGGCTGTCTCGATCAGAACTTGCTGAATGCAACGTGTTTGTGATCCTCCACCAAGCTGTTATATTGGACCGGAATCCTAGGCCTATTGCAACTTATTTGAACAGCTAAGTATCTTTTATTATATCATTATTTTTTATTGCATCGTTACATTTTTCTGTCTTTATGTCATTAAATATTATACTCTCATTTTACTTGCAAGTCTCTGTGTTTTCTCTCTTTGTACACTTTGAATTTAACACATCAATATTTACATAAACTGTCACAATTTATATCCATGACATAATGCTAATCTTCGCTTAGGAGCAAATACCTACCTCCTAACTGAATGAGGATGCAACTTTTCTGTGTTCTTTGTGACTCAGACAGCCCACTTAAATCACTGGGCTGGCCTAATGCAGCACCCGCCAGTGTGAATGCAAATACGTGCACATTTAAAAAAAAAAAAAAAAAATCCCACAGCTATAGTGGGGACCTGGGAGACGGTAATTCATAATAATGAATAAAGAAAAGAAAATACATGATGATCATTTTGCCCTGTATGATGATTATCATTATTAAGTACCAAATATAGTTATTATATGTTGCACAAGACTCATTAAGTAAAAAAACAGGCACAGCCTCGGAGTTCAGGTGCAGTGCAAAACTGTGGCTACACTATCACCCTAAGGGAAAGTAGGTGACAGGTGGAACAGGTATTTGTAGAACCTTTTTTTAAGGGGCCTATAATAAAGTCCTGCAGGGTGCATTTTTTAAGAGAGGCCACAATTCCTTTTTAAACAGCTCAGCAGGACACCAGTGGTTTCACACAACAACCTAAATTTTTTTAAAAGAAGTAGTAAAATGTAGGCCACAATATGCAGTAAACTTTGTGGTTTCAGTAGAAAGAGGATAGTGGTATCCATTATATGCTATAAACAGGCCCCTAGGAGTGATGTGGACTTTATGATTTTATATAAGAACACCATACCAACAAAAGCCTTTTTCATCTACACCTTTTGTTTTCCACATTGCCCCAGGGGGATCTCTGGGTTCAGGCCTGTGACCAACTGACCATTGCTCTACCAGATGTTCAAATGTAGTTTGACACTTAAAAAGGAAAATTACTTTATCATAGACGTCATCTTGTTTGTAGCCGCCATTTTCTAGCAGAAACATCCATGAGAAATATATCAAAAAATCTTACTGCATTGTGGGGGGTGAACACTGCGCAGGTGCGAGATTGGGTGACGTACCCACTGTAAAGGGGATGAAAAAGAGAGCCGACCTTACTGCGCATGCATAAGATTGACATCTCAAAATGCCCCAGAGCCTCCCAAGATGCGTGACCTAGGTATCCTGGGAGGCCCTGCGCTCCCATTCAGTTTTGAAAACTGCAGCGATCAAGACTGCGATGGAAGGTGTTGCACGTAAAAAATAAATAACATTCTTGCTATAAGGGTTGTATACCCTTTTATGTAAAGTGAAAATGTTGAATTTAGGTAAGCTTTAAGAACTAACGAAAATGGTCACCTGGGGAGGTGTGAAGAGATTTCCAGGATATTATTGCCATAAATTGTTTCACTCAGGATTCACTCAGGGTCACTTATTACTCAAACCTTTATTTACTTTGCTGTGCCACCTACTTTACTTTGTATAAATAACACCATCTTTTCTGAATAAATCAGAATAGCCACATCTGATTGTTCCCACACATGTCATTTAAAATCTCCATCTTTAGAAAAAAGTCTCTGTTCCTTCAGGAGGGAAATACGTCCAACTTTAACAAGAAACCATTTATATGCTGGAGTTTAGAACCCCAGAGATTATTCACTGTGGAAGTAGTCCTGAAAGTTTGGTATGGTGACCTGCAGTTGCCAGTTGGATACGTTTTTACAGGGCCAGACTCCAGGATAGAATGGAAGGACCTGGGTGGGCCTTTCTATCCCACTGCAGTAGCACCCAGGATTTCTAACTGGCTAGACAGGTATGCCCAGGGCTGTCAGGTAGTGGGTGTGTCCCAATCTGGGAGTGAGCCTGGAACCAGTAGCACAAGGCAGCTCCCTGTTTTGGATGACAGACCACTACTGAAAATCTTTTCTACCTGTAAGTACCAAGCACCTGTAAAGTAGCCACTTGTGGCGGCAGGACTATTGAAGCACTTAACTGTGGGATTTATTGCAGAACTAAGCTCTGTTTTTTTTGCTTGATGCTGTATTGAAGCTGTTTGATTTATACCTGAGCCTTAATAAATTGTTTTTACTGATATTCTACAGTGTCTTATGAGTTGCTAATCCCACTACCTTTACAGGTAGGTATATATACTAATTTTTTTGAATACATACTCTACCTCCATGTGGACACTTATGAATATCTCTGACAGACTATTTGTCCTGAAATTATTTTTCTACAAAATGTAATTTGTCCCTACAAATCCAATTTCCTCTTATTATGTTGTCCAGATTCCTATCATAGCCAGACATCTATGTATCTGGGACATTTTGCTCAATTCAGTATGATAATAGTTTTTTTCAGTAAGGATTGTTCTTTAGGTAACAAGTGAAAAATAATCAAATGCTTGGGAAAAAAATGTCCTGACAATTAAATTAATACCTCATATACTTTTTGTTATACTTTATATCAACTGAGCATTTTCAAAAGTTTATTCTGAGATTTACAGCCTATATATCTGTCCTGTAAATTTTCATAAGAAAAATAGAAAAAGTAATACCTGTAATGTCTATAAACCAACCAAACCAAGTACTGCAACCAGAATTAAGTAAATGAATGTAAAAATCTTTACGACTTGCTAATATACTGTGTTAGGCAACACAGGTCAAAGAGCAATAAATACACTGCAATTCATTTTATGGAACAAGAATTCAGAGCATGTGACACTTCCAGATCTCTGTAGACTGCATTCCATTCAGAAGGAAAAGCTTTCACACACAATACATGTTGTATTACAGATTATTATAACTGAGCCGACGGAAGCCTTTCAATTTCCACTATGGGCTATTTTATGAAAGGATGGTGCTTGGTTTCCTTTGTGGCATTAATTGGATATCTGTACAGAGACACCTTTGACCCTGGTAAGAACATTTAAAGAATAGAAAGATGTACTACATGCTTGATCTTGTCTGTCTGGGACAGTAGTAGGAAATGTTACCATTTGATGATTTGTGTGGTTTTAGAAGTATACTTGATTTCAGCTTGTGGAAGGCATTACCATGTTTATATGATATTGTCATAATCTTTAAAGTTTTACTCCCATATATTTATGAGATCTACCTATTAAGCAGTGAATATGACATTCAGTGCAACATTCTGTGGTTAGAAATCAATCTTTGCCATTGAAAGGCAAAGATTCTCCATTCTCCATCAGGGAATGTTTCAGTGAATATCAGATTCACTGCTTTATAAATAGACCCCAAACTGATATTATTATAGTAATACTGCAACTAGTGGCATCTCTACTTGCACCATTTACTGAGTTACAGCATTTTTTAATTCCAATGTGCTAACATTAGACTAGACTAGTCCTTTAAGATCCATTTTTACTTATGTAAAAAAATAAAAAATATATATATATATATTTCCATTTGATTTGATATCAAGACTTAAACAGCCACATTGCATTTTGGTAGTTTGGTCAGATATAGTTGGAATAGTGACTAGAGAAGATGTCCAGGCAACCAGGATATCCTGCCTGTAAGCATAGATAGTTGCAGGCGTCAGGTACAAAAGAAGCAACATCGTCAGAGTTGGTTGTATAGAGTTTATTCATTACGACGGAGCCTTTATTTGATTTGCCTTAAGCTACATACACACATCAGATGATTCTCACCTGAAACAAGCAGTTGTGCTCATCTTCAGTGAAAATCTTACATTTGTACAGCGGTCCCCAAACGACATTCACAAATCCGCCACAGCAGATTGATGAACAACCAATTGGCAACAACCACTGTGCATTCATCACTTGCTCATTACTCCCCCCCCCCCCTTCATTTCTACAGTGCTTGTTTGTTCATCTGCCGCTGGAAACAATGACGGAGGATTGTTTCCAGTAACAACCATTTGACGTCTATCTGATATCAATACAAAGTTAGCCTGCAGACCAATAATCTTTTATCACAAATCTGGAGACCTACTTCTATGATATGCATCCAGCGCACATGACTAGAAAATGGGTCTGGTTTTGCCCACAGATGCTTAACCTATTAAAACTAGTTTCTAAATTTTGGGAAGATTTGCTCTGAACTGGAATAAAAGTTTAAAAAGCCTGTAATTCTTTTAAATGTTCTGTCCCCTGTCCCTTCTGTTCTTTTTAGAAAAACTTGCCAACGCTCGGGTTCTAGTTACTGGTGCAAGTACTGGCATTGGGGAAGAAATGGCATACCACTATGCCAGGGCAGGTTCACGTCTCGTCATTACAGCAAGGAGGGAAGATGCACTGCTTAAGGTAAGGGGGTGTGCTGGCATAGAATAAACGTATTGGAATCAAGTTCAATTGAGAAGGCTGGAATTGAGTCTATGGGTCTGATTTATTAAAGGCTCTCCAAGGCTTGAGAGGGTACACTTTCATTAGTGAAGCTGGGTGATCCAGCAAACCTGGAATGGATCTGGTCCAGGATTGAAAACATTTGCTAACAAATAGCAAATGACTTTGAAGAAATCCATTCCAGGTTTGCTGGATCACTAAGCTTCACTAATAAAAGTGTATCCTCTTGTCACAGTGCTTACAAGGCAGGACGGTGGACCCTCTGTGTCACCAGCTCAGTTGGCAGAGACGTACACAGGGCGCAGAGTCAAAGCAGCTACCCGGTCTTCACCAGAGCTTCTAAAGGTGTGGGTGTTGCGCTGCGGGCAACTGCTAGGTAACGGCCCCTGTGCACACAGAGGCAGATGACTGCTGACAGGCAGGAACAAGGCCTGGTACCAGAATGAGGGACAAAGAGTAGTCAGACAAGCCTGAAGTCAGGGAAGGCAGCCATCAGTAGTAGTCAAGGTCAAGCTGAGGTCGATACACAAACAATCAGGAACAAGAGAATCAAACAACAGGGACCTGGAAGCAGAGCCAAAGGAACTCCTTGTTCAGGCAACTTCCTGTTGCCAGTCATTTCCTTAAAAGAGAAGGTCATGTAATGGATGGAAGCCATGTGACCTGCTTGCATCCTATCCTACCACCAGAGGGGGCCTTGGAGGAGAGAGGTTGGTGGTGTTCACACCTCTACCAGCAAGGGGAGCGCGTCTGTGGCACACTCTAGTCCTCTGAAGTAATGGAGCAGTTGACTGGGAGTCACAAGACCTAGACCAGGAAGTGAGCTGAGGAGGTGATCACTTAACAGAGCTGGTGCTGGCAGCAGGGGTGTGTAAGGTGGGTGACACTGAAGGGGGCAAGGATCCCCTGGTCCTGCATTGATCTGTGGCACCTCTCTAGCCTCGCAGAGCTTTAATAAATCAGGCTTTATGATGGACATTGTCTCTACATTAGAAATTAGATATTGAGTTTTAAATATTCTTCTGAATTCAGGTATAGATGCTTTTAACACAAAAGCAATTAGAAAATGTGTAAAAAAGTTTGTAAAATATATATTCTTAGAAAGTATAATATTTTTGCAGTGTAAAGCTGCATAAACACTTGCAATAATTATTGTTGTAAACGAACGACCGATCGTCCGATAATCGTTAACAAAAAAGTGCACGACTGACCAACGACGCCGACAAAGGAGGATTGTTGCTGGAAATGACCGTCGACGATGATTTACTATCTATTGTGTGTACGGTCATTCAGTGATTGTGGATATTTCTGCATTACACTTTCTTCTTTACATGCCACTTCCTGCATCGTTCAAACGATCGTATCTAGCATGTGTACACTATTGGTGGATTATATTTGAATGATCTTATTGTTACAACATGTACAGAATTGTGCACAATACGATCATTCAAAAAATTCGTGCATAAAGGTTAGTTGTTCGTTTTCTAACGATATTTATTGCAAGTGTGAACCTAGCTTTAGAGTTCAGTAAATATAAGCAATGTTGATTGCAGAGAGATAATCTTTCTCTTCAGAATTTAGAGATCAGAAAAAGAGCAAAAGGCAAGCAAATCAAAAAACAAAAGTGTGGTATGGAGAGGTTTACCAGTGGGTTTAGTGGCTGCATTTGTTTTCTTTATTTCAGGCTTTTTTTTCTTTAACATTGTACATCTAAAAATACCACACTTCTTTATTCTTCATTTCTACATTCATTTCTTAATATATCTTTGTGGGCAGTCAAACACGCAGATCGGACTTTAAACACATCTGCTTTTGTTTATCCACCCCATGGTTTAATAATGGGACTAGTTATTTACAGAGATAAGGATGTTTGTGCTGTCTTTTCATCTCATGGGAAGTGACAAATACACTGCATCTCTGGCAAGAACAACAGGCATTCTCTGTACATGCAATTTTATCTTGCAAAAAATAATTGCTATAAGCTTATATAGGCATGATATGGTACTTACATATAAATATTATGTGTTATTCCAGTATGTTGAACGCTCAAATCCCCTGAGAAAGCCCCAAATGGGCGAAACACATCAGGAAAATGAGACAAATGGTTATTCTGTGTATGTGGTGACATTCTACATATCCACCCAATTTGGAAACTTTCTGTTGAATAAGAACACTTTGTCCAGAGTGTGAACCAGCATAGCAGATCTTTGTTAGAACTCAGGTTTTCTTTATTATTATATGTTATTTTGAATCATAAAAACAAATTAGTTTGAAAAACATTTTTCCTTTGAAGACAATCTGCCTTAAAAAGTCTGCTTTTTCTTCCTTCTTTCTGTACTTGTAAAAAAGGAAACTAATGCAACCATCACACTTTTTAGGAAGGAGAGATTTAGGTTTAGAATTTTGGTAATAAGGATAAGATATTGATTTCCAAGGCTTACCTAAAACAAACAGCTTCAAATGTCATACTTCATTAGAAAGGCAGCCCCAGTGCATAGTTAGGCTCTGACCATCACTGATGCCAAGTGAGTGCACATGCAGAGAGATTCCTGTTGCTTTCCTAGTTATTCTTGTCAGTTAAAGCGGAAGTAAACTAAAAATAAATAAATTACACTTACCTTAAATCCCACAGATCCCTTAATGGTGCTAGTCCTCCTTGCGATCTGGTCCTGCGTCGTCCTAGGATTCCTCTTCGTACTGGCACAGATGAAGTGCCAGGTGCCGCCATCTTCTGCCTTCCCTTTCAGTCTTCTTGCTCCGTGTACCGATCTCACGCTGAGCAGGTGTGAGAACGGGTGTCGTAGCCTCTGTGAAGGGAAAAAAAAGAGAGCCAGAGCCTACCGGGATGCATGACCTAGGTATCCTGGGAGGCTCAGCGCTCCCATTAAGTCTTGATCGACATGGCGTCCTAAAGGGGCGGTGCTGCACCCTTTTTTTTTTTAAAAAAAACATTTTTACTTTATTTAAAAGGGTTGTCTAACCTTCTATGTAAAATAAAAATGTTGAGTTTAGGTAAGTTTTATTGCAGATAAACTGAGCAAAAGTGTGTGTGTGGGGGCAATGGACAATTACCCTACCAGATTTTTTTAGGAAACCAGAGGACCTGGTGGAAACCAACCAAAAAAAACACGAGGAGAATATACAAACTTTCTGCAGGTAGAGTCCCTGTCCGAAATCTGATCTTGGGAGCAGAGGCCAGAGTGCTACTCCATATAACCATTAAGTGAGAGAGGATGGGGATCAGTACTAAGTGGGGCTTTATGTAATTTTCCTAAACTGATACTCACTTCACATCACAGGGATTGATTTAAAAACTTGAATACTTGACCTAATCTCTGAGAGCAGTACTTCTAGCACTGTGAAAGTGAGAGCGGCAGCTCTCATTCACTAAAACCTTATAACATTTTTTCCCCCTTCTATCCTTGGCCATTCACTAGCTATTCACAAAACACATGGGGCTTTCCTGAGCCAAAGTAAGAAGGTGGTATCAGTAAATGAAAGCACCATAAGTACAGCAGACAGGGCCTGATTTCCACGATGGCCTAAGGGCCAAAAAAAAGGCCATCCACGATGTGGCCTAAGTTGCCATGACCATTAGGGCTGGCATTTGTGCCCCTGGTACTGCCTTCACTGGAGGCTTGTTTCTTGGATGGAAGAAAGATTATTTACAAAAATGGGGGGGGGGAAGCTGGGCAGCTAAGTAGCTGGGGGAAGTTGAAGTAGTACTGCATTGCTACTACAAAATACATAATCAGCTCTCTATTTGCCTGCCTGATTGGGTCCTTCCTGATTTCAGACACTGCCCAAGCACAGATGACTTGTAGGCAGAGGAAGGTTGTGCTGGGAGTATCTGGGGTTTTGCTCCCAGTCCAATGCAATGAATGAGCAAATGGGTAAAATGGAAAAAAAATGGTTGTTCCCTAGAAGTCCTGTATTGCAGTAGTCCCCAACCTTTTGCAACTTGCGGACCACTAAATCTACAGACTCCAGACCACCCATCCGGTCACTCCTGTGTCCGGGGGGGAAAAACTTCCCTCTGAGTGAAGTCATGATGCCAGAACCCGCCCACTCTCAGGTTGTGAGACACATTCCTACATTTTGGGTGTCTTCCTTGGGCTCCAAAAACCATTCAACCTTTCAAGCCTTTCAACAGTCTCCCACACTGGTATGTATGGTGATTTTGGGAGGGTGGTTGGACCATTCAGTATGAAATTAGGATGATGCTAATAGAAAGGTCTGTACAGCAGAAACCCCCAGCACTGGAATGGTGCAATAAATGCATCAAAGGAGCTTGTAAGGAGATGGGGGAGGGGGGCTATCTGGCCTAGGGGAGCAAAAATAATAAATCCAACCCCCACAGCAGAACTGCTCTTTTCACTAGGAATCATCTATGTCTGTTTCTTGATACACCAAAAAGAACAGTGTGGGGAGGGCATCAAAAGAGGTATTTTTTATTTTGGCACCATTGCAAAAGTATTATGCTGGTAACTGAATTTGTCTTTTAAAGGATCACAGGGTACCTGCACTTAATCACTACTGCAATGTTAAAAATGTTTCAGGCTAGCTCATGTTCAATATAAATGTACAGCTATCCTTTAAAAAGAAGGAATATTACACAATGTTATGATGAAATTGGTAGAGAGGGCAAAAAATAGGCTCAGGTAAAATATTATTTCTCCTTTTGTAGAGAATCCTCTTAAGGATACTGTCAGCTGACTTTAATAACCACATTTACAGTATTATACATTCCTTTGTAGTCAATTGACCAGTGAAAGTTCTCTGGACAGTGTATGTCCTATACCTAAAAAACGGAACATATAAAAGTTTAAGCATGCACTTGTCTATTAACATTTTCAGATGAAGCACCAATTCAGTGTGCATATTTGGTTCCAAAGATTTCTTGTATAGCATGCAAGTGGAAGTAGCAATGTGCATTCATCCTCAGTTATATATAAATAGTTTACTTACCATTTAAGTACAATGGTGCTTTTATCCATTTTCAGTGACAATTTGAAAGCTTTGCATACATTTTTTATCAAATGACATCATTTTGCTGAAACAGTTCATGTGTTTCTTACAAAATAAATAAATAAAAGTTACACATGTCAAACGTGTCAAGTCGCATGTCACACAAGTAAAATGTGTTAAGTCGCGCGAATTAATATTGCAGTTTATTACACTCATCACTACATCAAACGCCAAGACCAAAGAAGTATTGTTGGCATTTTCTGGTACCCCAACTTGAGAAAATGTCATGGGGTCATAACTGAAGTATAGACAGAAAGTTTCTGCAGGGAAAAAGCAGCACTGAGTTACAAGAAAGGTTAAAACAGAATTTTTAATAAAATTAAATTTACAAATTTGATTCAGATTTTCATACTAAATATTCAATATACCAGTGCATGTATTTTAATACTCAATTTAAAGGTTTTTGGTTGTTTGTGGTTACCATTTCTACACAGTACCTGTTCTTATGGGTGTGTATGCTAATCGGTGTAAATAATGTAACATGAGCAAAGTTTATGTTTACTCTAGCCCTTAGTTACATTGGAAACATAGAGCTTTATCCACTGGAATCTCAAAAAAAGTATTTTTTTAGCATGTAGTAGCATATTAAAGCCCAATGAAACTTTCATTTTAAAGCGGCTAAATACAGGTGGAATTTAACCATGTAGTAGGGACCCAGCATTGCTGCTTCTCTATATTGTTTAAATTTTAGAGCAGCCAAAAGTTGGGGTTTCACATTGGATTCACACTTATATGCTTTGTTGCAGTGGAATTTTGAATTGTTAACATTAAATTTACCAACTCTGGCTCTGACTTTACTGCCATGACTTAAATCCACTTGTAAAATGCATATGTGTAAATGGGTTATTGTTCCAAACAGGATACTGATACTGTGAACACCCGTCAGAATACAGAAGAATGAGTGACCATCAGTTTTGATTGCTTGGCTTTTTTCTACACATAAATCGAAG
Organism: Pyxicephalus adspersus; assembly: GCF_032062135.1. Classification (NCBI taxonomy): domain Eukaryota; kingdom Metazoa; phylum Chordata; class Amphibia; order Anura; family Pyxicephalidae; genus Pyxicephalus; species Pyxicephalus adspersus. The sequence continues at coordinate 55,023,817 of NC_092860.1, forward strand.
TGACTTAGCTGACATGCATGTTTGTGATATGTTTGTTAGCTTTATATTGCTTTATGACATTTGGAGACCTTCCGTCTTAATACCTTGTGACATTCAGCTGTAAGGTTAGCAAACTAATTTCTGCTCTGTGACTGAGCATGGAATGTGTGTCTTTTCAAACAAAATTAAAGTAAACATTTCCTCTCTGTTTCAATACATTTGACACACCGTTATTACTTCTAGAAAATGGGCAACTTTTTAAAATATAAATCTTTGAAATGGTAATCTGATTTTCTTTTGCTTTCCATTGGAGCCTGCACTGACTGGGAGTTTGCTGCACTCAGATCCTAACCTTGATTTACGAAGAACAGGAGATAATCTTCTAAATGCTAAGTATACGAAGCAGGAAGACTGGCAGTTTTATGAACTAACTGTAGGCAACAAAATGTGTTTTTCTTCTCACACATAGAGCTCTCCCTCTGAAAAAGATATAAACCTGCCATGCGTGATGGCTGCCCATAGTACTAACTGGAGTTGTGTTTCAGCAAGTAAGATAACTACTGTATGGGCAATAGTCCAGGTAGAAGTATAGATCCTTCCTCACCCTGAGACACCAGATCACATGCCATTCTCAAGCATTAATCATGTTCTGAAAATGAACATGCTTGTCTTTGTGAAGCATGAACATATATTTGCTTACCCATCTTTCATTAAATTATCCCCCTTCTGCATCAACTTTTCTCTTGTTAGACATGTTGGGAGTGATTGCTTTTTTTTTCTTAGCAGCTTTTTCTGTCAGGTAGGTGTACCTAACCTATCCTGGCCTGTCTATGTGAGAAGAATGGAACCACTGACTGTGCTGAGGTAGAGCCCTGTGTCTCTGAGTCTGGAGACATTGCTAATGTAGCATTCCACTAAGATTCCATACCTAGATCATCGGAAGCATACTACCGGCAGCAGGATCAGGCACATTTCATGCTTAGTGCTGGGTCTTGGCAGGAGTGTGAAGAAGCAACTGGGGTCCTTCTGTCTGCAGTGTGGTCAGGCACTTGTGTTGACTGCCTGCTTCAACCTAACTTCCTGGGACTGGGTCCTTCTGCCTGCAAACGTCAGATGCTTGGATGCGGCACGGTCACCACGGGCCACAAAAAATGGCCAGAAGGGCCCGATTTTTAATTATTTTATTAGAAGCTATTAACAATATTAGTGTATTACTCAAAAAAAAAATATATATATATATATATATATATATATATATATATATAAATGAATAGTCTCTTATTAGTGAGATGAGCTTGGTGGCAAGTGGCCAGCTATGTGTAACAGGCATGCCACCAGCTGCTCAGTCCCTGGCACAGTAGCATCTGCAGATTTGGCTCCAGGTGTCATGGAGCGGTCCTGAGCGTCTCCCCCTAAGCAGGGTTCCATGGCCTGAGGAAGGGGTAACCGCAGTGCCACCTCACTGCCAGTCTGAACACAGCCTTAAAGTTTGGTGAGTGGGCAAATTTATATTTGAGGCAGCACAGCGCACAGACAATTTGCAGTACCCTAATGCTTAATGCCATGGAAGTGGCCCCCGGGGGTCTATAATATGCAAACTTAATTTGGGGACCCTGGTTTTAAAATAGCCAATCACCATAATGTTTACTTTACATAGAAGGATGATAACTCTATGTTTTGGTTTTGTTTTTTCTTCATTAAATTCCTTTAAAAAACAAAACAAAAAGGCAAAGCTCTCTCATTCTGTTATTATGGCTGCGGTGGTAAAGACTGAATGGGAGCGCAGAGCCTCCTGGGATACGCACTTCATGAATTCCAGGAGGCTTGGGGCTCAGAGAACGGGCATGTGCAGGATGGACTTTTCTGTTATTGAAAAAAGAAAGATGGTGATCACACACATGTGCAATGAGATCCGCACATTTTTAAATTTTTTTTACAAATACAGCAGCATCATGGATCTGTGCACAAAAAGGTGTCATCTTTTTTATTTTTACTTTCCACTTCAACTCTAATGAGAAAAGATTCTTCATTGTTATTAGGTTTTTATGTTAGAGACCCTGTATCTGGCAACTTGTTATGTTCAGGAGGCTGAATTAAGTTTAAAAGCTCAGGGTCCCCTGTGTACCCTGAAAATGTCACAGTTGTACAACAATCGGTGTGGGAGATATGAAGGTTTATACATTGGGGGTAATGACAGCAGCATGGACACAAACAAAGATCTCATGCTGCTGCAGCTCCAGGTGTATGAGGGATGGGATTATTTCACAGTGCAAGGTGAGCGGGTAGCAGCCACATCTGATTACCGAAGTCTATAGAACACGCCCACTCTTGGAGAGCTTAGACTCAAGCACAATCTCATTGAAAAATATTGGAGATATGGCACGCTGATAGAGCATACACAGCTGATTGTGATGTACACACACAATCAGCTGGTAGTACGCATTCTGAGGGTAGGACTATCTCATATGACATCTGTCTATCCTGCCTCCACTGATGACAGTGCACTATTGAGCTGCCGAAATGCTGGTTGGCTCAATGATCCACAGCCAGGGCTGTGGATCAAACGGAGAAGGAGGAGCTGGGCAGCACATGGGGAGAGGGATCCCTGTGCTTATTTCCCAAGGAGGCGGCAGCTGGTCCTCAACGCCCCCTTAATATGTCTTGGACAAGAAATGCCCCCTTAGATTTCTTCAGTGCTCGCCGGTGGGCGGTACTGCCCTCGTTGGGAACCTATGGTATAGAGGAATACAGCTTCAAATCAGACTTTAAATGCAACTGTGTTTAATGGTTGCCAAGCTTCAATGGTCCAGAGATATTAACTTGGCGTAAATGGGTTTTCCTCAAGTGAAATGTTGGACTTTCAAGAACACTGATAATGAGTTGTTTGAACGCTGTAAAGATAAAGTATGCATAAGGTAATATACCCATCACATCTGCCGAGGACCATGTGCATACATATGGCAACAAGTTACTCTTATGAAGCATTTTTGCAGAAAAACAAGGGTTATAGAGACGTCTGGGTGCTTGGAAGCTCCAAAAAGTGCCACAAAAGTATAGGAACATCTGGTTCTGCCTCTGTGTTTGTTCACAGCTTTTCATTGGTCTACAGTTAATAAAGTTTTTGCAAAGACTTTATTATCATTTCTCACCCTGGTATGGTGGACACAGTCAATCAGATGGACCCCAGTATAGGTAGAAAATATACTACATGCAGATAACATATTTTTGTTACTAAATAGCACAGTAGTAGAGACACTGTAGCCTTTTTATGTAAATTTTTACATTTTTTATTTTTTGTGCTTCATGTATTTGGGGATTAGGGTCTGGCATAACCTTCCACTTTTTTGGCAAGGCACAATCAAATTGCTATAAAAGGAGGTGGGTGAATCAGAGAGTCAGAGACCCCCTTGCTGTGCTTCAGTCAAGTCAATACGTACACACTTCCAATTATTATCATCGGAAAACGAACGACGAACGTTCCTGCACGATATACACGAACGATCGTATAGCACCGATCCTGCACATAGAGGTAACGACACGATCGTTCATAGATATTGTACACACAATAGATACGATCGTTTAAGCGATAGAGGAACTATGTGCACGACAGGAAAGTGAACGGACGTTCGTTCATCACACATGCTCTGAACATGGACGATCAACGAACGACCGTACACACGAACGATGTTCAACGATCGTCGTCCAATCCGATCCGCTGGTCCGGTCGTTCGTTTCCAGCGACTTTCCTCGTTCGTCGGCGTCGTTGGTTACTTTTTTCACGAACGATTTTTGCCCAATCGATCGTTCGTCGTTCGATTGGAACGATAAAAATTGGAAGTGTGTACGCACAAGGTTGGTGACCTGGACTTATCTCTGCTGCAATTACACAAAACAGCAGGGTAAACTGCTTATCTCTGTCGCTGAATGGATAGTTAAGGTTCAGAAGCTAGTGAGCTCACCTTTGTTTTCCTATCATCATACTGCTCGCCTTTACATACCGGTACAAATATGCACCATATCCAATCATCTTTGAGTGCAGCCTTTACTTCTCCCAGTCTGGGTTCAGCTGTACAGGGGATTACAAGAGGTTAAAATCAGTACAGATTTAGAAATGTACACTAGCTGCATTGAGAAAAAAAAACATTTATTTCTTTTTAATGAATACATAATTGCATTCATTGATAATTGTGTATATATCTGCCTTAAATTTATCTTTATTTGTGCACTGCTACAATAATGTCCTGATTAGTCAAACATTGATTCTGCACAGCTTTCCTTGCTTAATGTCATCATGATTATAGCTTGTACTGACATTTATCACTTTTCCTATTCTAATCTGTTTTTACACACTGGAGCAGTATTTATATGTGTCACTAAAGGCAGTTGTACTTTACAGTGAGCATTACAGTCAATACCCATTGACAATTTCCTAATTGCATTTAAATGTTGCAAGATGAATGTTAACTTACTGTAAGAAATCAGCAAATGTCAATGGGACAGATGTATGAGCTGATAGGCCAATGAAAAGAAGCTGGGAATTACAGTCCCTGCACTTTGCCCATATGTAATGGCATGGAAGCCTTTTGTACCTTTTGCAGGATATGTTTAAAAAAGTGAATAGATAAAAATAGATGTGTCTATACAATGCTGTAATTTAACATAATTAAGGCATGATGTCTCACAATTTTTTACTAAAAGTATAGTTAAAGCAAAATATACCTTAGTTATTGCCAAAGTGCACAGACGCTGACATATATAAAGTGTTGTATGACATGTCATATGTTTCTTTTTATAGGAGTGTTTTTTGTGGTGCTTATGAACATTTTATACATGTCCTAGTTATTTGCAGAAGATTAAAAGTTTGTTTTGGAATGAGATCAGCTAGAAATGATCTGCAATATCTATGCGATTTTTACACTGAGCACATAATCATCAATCTTCGCACTTTTTTTTCATAAACCCTTCTATTGGCTCTTTAAGGTTAGGTCCTCAAAGAAATATAGCACCAAGTGGCCCCTAGAGAGTTCAAGATGAAGTAATACATTTTCAAAAAAACTCTGCTGCTGCATTTATAAGGTTATAGCTGTGTTAGTTGCAGAAGCACCCTTAATTTGGGATGGTGGGGAATGGCAGGAGTAGCATAGATATTTCTATGTACAGAGTATTGCTAGGCAGTGGACTGCTACACAGGGATATTTCTGGGGACAATTTAGTGTTTATCTGAGGATAGAAGGAATTGGGATCTACTACAGAATTGCAAAGCTAGGGAATTGGGAAAAGTATTTTTCTAGAACTACTGTGCTCTTGAATCAGAGATGGAAAATACAAAGATTTCCATGTGCAGCTGAGCCATAATTGGTGGCACAAGACATTTTCCAGTGACTATTTGGCTGAAAGAGAAATATTATAAACCGGAAAATCAAAATATTCAAGTCAACATGTATTTTTTCTTAGCCAGGAATGTAGACTATTTAGTTATGATGTCCGTTTGTTCACTTTTCCATAGTTTTGAGAGCACTGATATACCACCCTGAATAATACCACTGGGGGACTATTTTGAACAAGTTTTTTGTTGACTTCAATTTTTAAACTTATTTACACTAAAATAGGTATGCTGATTCTGAAAGTGTAGTTAGTTTTCTTCTATCATGTCAGGTTTTTTTCTCTACCGCTTTAGTAATACGATTACTGTAGCGTGAATTTGTATAGGCTATTTATTAACACGCAAGACAGTCTTTGGCAGTTTCACCATTCCCAAAGGGCGAACATCAGCACATTTGTAGAGGAAGCCTATTTGGCATATTTCAAAGTTAAACTTGGTGATCAAGATAAGTATTGGGCCCCTCATAAGGTGTGCAAACAGTGTGTCGATGGTTTATGAATGTGGACAAAGGGAACACCTGATAAGATGCAATTTGGTGTACCAATGGTTTGGCGAGAGCCAGAAGATCATTTTTAGTGACTGTTACTTTTGTATAGTTAAAACTTCAGCATATAACAAGAAAAATAAATGTAACATACAGTATCCTAGTCTACCATCGGCTAAACGCCCAGTGGCTCATTCAGATGAAATCCCAGTACCAGTTTTCGTTACACTACCCTCTCTTGAAGAACATGAATATGGTGATGAACTAGGTGACAACAATGATGAAGAGGTTGAAATTTAGGAGGACTTTGTTCGTAAGGGATTTGATCAGCATGAGTTGAGTGGTTTGGCACGTGATTTGGAACTATGGAAGAAGGCTGCAGAACTGCTAGCATCAAGACTGCATGAAGAAAACTTACTTGAAAAAGGAATGAAGGTATTGTCATTTTGAACCAGAGAAATCGCATTTCTGCAGTACTTTAGATTTGACAGTGGCTTTGTGTTTTGCCATAACATACCTGGTTTAATGGAGGAATTAGGAATTCCAATCATTAACTCCACTGAATGGCGACTATTCATCCATAGCTCAAAGTGGAGCTTAAAGTGTGTCCTCCTTCACAATGGCAGTATAATTGGGTCAGTCCCAATAGCTCATTCAGTTTCTCTTTGTGAAGAATATGCAGAGATAAAGAGAGTCATTGAATTGTTGCCAACACAATTGGGTCACCTACTAGATTGTAAGCTCTTCGGGGCAGGGTCCTCTCCTCCTGTATCACTGTCTGTATTAGTCTGTCATTTTCAATCCCTATTTAATGTACAGCGCTGCGTAATATGATGGCGCTATATAAATCCTGTTTAATAATAATAATAATAATAATCTGTGTTGACCTTAAAATGGTAAGTTTCCTTTTTGGTCAGCAACGTGGATACACCAAGTATCCCTGTTATCTGTGCATGTGGGACAGCAAAACTTGTGAGAGGCATTGGGTGGAAAGCAATTGGCCTCCAAGATCTGCCCTAAAAGCCAGGTGATCCAAACATTCTACATGAGCCCATTGTTGATAGAAAGAATATTATATTCCCGCCTCTGCACATGAAATTGGTCTGATGAAGCAGTTCATTAAAGCTTTACCAACTGAAGGAGACTGTTTCAAGTATTTCATTTAGCCATTTCCTAGGCTGTCATTTGAAAAAATAAAGGCCGGTGTGTTTGATGGTCCACAGATTCGGCAGCTCATCAAAGATGAACATTTCATCAGGACAATGTCAGAAGTTTTTTCATTGTATGTAAAATTGTTTTTTTTTTACAAAATTGGAGGGTACCCTGTATCGCAATATTATTTCCACAGCCTGCAGTGGAGACTTGCCTGGTCTGTTTATAAAGATGTTCATGCTGTTGACCAACAGGTTTTATGTTTTGTGAACCTTCAGCAAGTCTTTCATATTTATTGTGTTTACATTTAAGAGGAACTAAAGCCAAAAGTGCATAAAATAAAAAAATAGACCTTCAATCCCGCTGGGCAGTCCGATCCATCTGGAGGTCTGTTCTGCTGGGTCCCGCATCATCCCGGCATTCGTCTGTGAGCCGGCGCGCTAGGCGCCTACATCTTTTCCTCTTCTTCCTGTTCTTCTTCCTACATCACCGGACCAAGGTGCGAGATCAGGTAATGTAGGTTGTAAAAAAAAAATGTCAATCTCACTGCGCATGTCTGTGATCTCCATTTTTTTTTTCACGAAAAGGCTCCTTCTGCACATGCCAGAGATGCTTGGGCATACGCAGAAGGAGCACCCAAGAGCTTTGCGCTCCCATTCATTCTCGATCACCTAGGCGATCGAGAATTAGGGCGGTGCTGCACTTTTTTTTTAAAATGTTTTTTTTAAATGTAAAAACTGAATTTTTACTTAACATAAAAGGGTTATCTACCCTTTTCTGTAACATGAAATTTCTGAGTTTAGGTACACTGTATCTTAAGCTATGTACACACAACCAATCGGGATTGCCCCTTGCTTATCCTTTCCCTCTCCATCTAACAACTGGATGTGATAGCAAAAAACTAGGGTCATTTCTGGATTCACCACCCAAAAATTAGTAAAAAACAAGTAAGTTCTAACTCAACAAAGAATGCGTCCCTCAGTGTAATTTGTTTGTTCCAGGGGCAATCCTAATTGTGCCTAAATTTCATCCTTTTCAGTAAAGTTTGAGTATTGTGTTTTTTATCCCTCTGTAAAAATATGTTTGAATTCAAATACTGTGATAATAAAGCTTTACCTTGATCCCTTTATGTAATGGTAGGAATGCAGTAAGAATCACAAAGAATTAGGTGATGCATTTTATTCATTCGGAATATAATTTCGTGAAAGTGTAATATTCATCACAGACTGTATTCATTATTCCCTGGTATAAGAACACAGACAAGAATTAAAATAAAATCAATGTTTTTTTTTCTTTAATTACAAATGCATTCTTTTTTTTTTTGTAATGCATCCATTGATTATGAGTTCACATCTCACAAGGGACACTGTCTGCATGGTGTTTGTATGTTATTACTGGATTTTCTTCAGGTGCTAATTAAAGTCGACCCAAATCTGTTATTAGTGTGTATGTGTGGTAGACAATCAGATTGTGAGTTTAGGTCAATGGCTACTGCTGTAGCCATTCTTGGTACAGTTTTCAATGCCTTGCATTTTCTATGTTAGCAGACATATTTTAATCCATCTAATCCAGCGTTTTTCAACCTTTTTTGAGCTACGGCACATTTTTTTACATTAAAATCCCGTGGCACACCACAAATCAAAAATGTTACAAAATGACACTCTGTAGCTAACTCGGCACATTTTTTACATTGAAAAAATCCTGTGGCACACCACAAATCAAAAATGTTACAAAATGACATTTTGTAGCAAATTTTCTTGTCTTTAGGAAAAAACAAGGCAATTAAACTACCTACTGCCACCCACTGACATGGAAAAGTATTACATTACTCTGCCAGTCACTACAGCACAGACACTTGACAATGGTAATTGGGTAATTTCCCACGGTACACCTGAAGATCTCTTGTGGCACAGTGGTTGAAAATCTCTGATCTAATTTATGGTTAAGGTGATCTTTGGAGCCTAAAGCTACGTACACACGTCAGATTTTTATCGCCCGATAATCGGCATCGGGCAATTATCGGGCGAAAATCTGCCATGTGTACAGTCGGTGTCGTCCGGACGACCGACCTGCCGGATCCACGGACGATGGACGACAGCCGATCCTAATGAAAGGGAAGGGGAGAGCGCGCAGCAGGGTGCCGCTCCGTCACTCTCCCCCTCTCCTCTCCATAGAGCATGAACGGTGCTGTATGTACAGCACCGTTCATGCATCGTGCACTCCCTTGTCGTTGGAAAGGATCGTGAAAGATCCTTTCCAACGACAAAAATTGGAAGTGTGTACGCAGCTTTAGGAAAACACAAAATGAGCATATTAGATGCAGAGCATATTTTTCAGATGCAGTAATTTTATTATGCCCCTCCACCCATTACAAAGCCATGGAAGACCAGATGGTGTAAATTTCACCCAGTACTAGACACCCTTTTTCTTCCATTATGATACTGTTTGTTTGTACATTCAAGTAAGTCTTATATTTTGGAGATCTATGGTGACTACCAACCACTGGCAATAATATTGACTATGGTGGGAGCTGATTATTCTTGAAGCCAGACCTGAGTTAGGTTGTAGAATTTGTATAATTAATAAAGAACAGCTGTAAAACTATTACCCAATACACTTTCAGCACCCTAAATATCTGTTTTATGATTGAACTGATTGTCTATAATTACAAAAATTAGCCACCAATCTCTCCTAAAAACGATCTTCTGATTTGTAGGTTTCAGCAACCACTAGTAGATAATAATAATGCTGGAAATAAAAGGACCCTCTAGGAATGTTAATTGTGGCCAAGCAATACCTTGAAAATCCATATTTTGAAAGAGACCCTCCAAGTTAACATTTATTTTCTGGTATGTAAGTGCTAAAGCTGGTATAGCTGTATCTCCATAGTGTGAAGATACTGTTGCCTCTGAGTTCTTAGTTTCAATTGATTAGGAGTGAGACGTGGTGACATCGCAAATTTGCTACCTAGCGTTCTCTTTGCTGGAAGCTCTGACATCAGGAAGTAAAACTGTCTCTACCAAAGCAACCTCCATACACGTACAAGGTGCAGCACAAGAAGTCAGTAATGGAGAAAAGATAACTTGCAGGGGGACCACATGCAATACAGGTGCTAGTCCTTTACTTTCAGGCTGCTTTGATTACTGCAAAATCCAGGCCTTGCTTAGCTAACCATGACAATAATTATACATTATAGTTTCTGTTCTAGAGACATTTTAATGATGTAAACTTGTTAGTAACTATTGTAACTTTTGGCAGAAGGTGGTAAGTAAGTTTTTTTTTTTTAGCTGGTAATTAGCCGATGATTGCTGTGGTAAAGCTCTCAAGCTTCTCCTCTATGCAGGTAAAAGCCAAGTGCTTGGAGCTTGGAGCGAAGAGTGTGTCGCTTGCACTTGCTGACATGGCCTCATCAGATGCTCGTGAAAAAGTGATGGAACAAGCTATAACTGCCCTGGGTGAGACCAATGATTGGTGTAAAAAAACATATGCTATAAAAATACTGAACATTTTCCTTCTCTGTGATTAAAGGCTTTAAGTGAAAACTGGCATCCCATAGGAGCCTCAAATGACTGTATTTTACACTAAAGTGTGCTACTATTACAGACATTCACATACTGTTCTGACAGTTGTGATAATGCTGTGATGTTTCAGCCAAGGCTAAATACAATGCTTTCAAGTAAATGGATGAAAATTTTGTATTTACAATACTTTGCTAAATGTATTTCTTTCAGCCTTTTATGCCCATTTTGCAATATTATTTCCACAGCCTGCAGTGGAGATCTGCCTGGTCTGTTTATAAAGATGTTCATGCTGTTGACCCACAGGTTTTATGTTTTGTGAACCTTTAGCAAGTCTTTCATATTTATTGTGTTTACATTAAAGAGGAACTAAAGCCAAAAGTCCATAAAATAAAAAAATAGACCTTCAATCCCGCAGGGCAGTCCGATCCATCTGGAGGTCTGTTCTGCTGGGTCCCGCATCGTCCCGGCATTTGTCCGTGAGCCGGCGCGCTAGGCGCCTACATCTTTTCCTCTTCTTCCTGTTCTTCTTCCTACATCACCAAACCACGGTGCGAGATCAGGTGACGTAGGTTGTAAAAAAAAAAATGCCAATCTCACTGCACATGTGTGTGATCGTCATTTTTTTTTTCACGAGATGCTTGGGCATGCGCAGAAGGAGCACCCAAGAGCTTGAATTAGTGCGGTGCTGCACTTCTTTTTTTTAAATGTTTTTTTTAAATGTTGTAAAAACTGAATTTTTACTTAACATAAAAGGGTTATCTACCCTTTTATGTAACGTGAAATTTCTGAGTTTAGGTACACTGTAAGCTGTAAGTCTGTACACACGACCAATCGGGATTGCCCCTTGCTTATCCTTCACCTCTCCATCTAACAGAACACCACTATGTGTATCATTCATCTGCTACTGGAAACATCATCAAAACACAATCCTCAGATGTCCATCGGACATCTGTACATAGTTTTAAGAGACCCTGTATTAAATAAAGCTAACAAGCTGCCATTATTTATTTTTCCTTCTAAAAATTATTGTTTCCTAGCTGTCTTACGTGTTGCATTGTTATGGGAAAAGGAAAAGGGAGTCAGCAATACCATTTTACATTTATAGCTGTGAAAATAGGAAATAGCAATCCATAGTTATAGTTTAAAACGTCATTTTATCAAATTTTTTAAATGCTTCATTGATCCTAATGAAAAAAACCTTATTTCAACCCTTGGATAAAATGAACTATGTCACTGATAAGTGTGCTTTATCTGATATCTCTCCCTTACTGTTATTGCTCACTGAAATTATCCATTGGCTGTTTACCTCCAGTAAAGGAGGTAGACTCACATTTGTTTGCTTTTGATTAGACTAATTGAGATTTAAGTCAGATTTTTTAACCACCTGAGCGTTACACTGAGGTCTAGATTTCTGTACCAAAAGTGATCCACTGTTTTTCATGAATTTTTTTTTTAAATTGTAGACCTGTAACTTACAGAAATATGTCCGAACAGGGGTTCTAGTAGATAATATGAATATAAAAAATGTATTTCACGCACGCAGGGAGGAGCCGTCCGGTTTTTTTTTCTCCGCCGGACGGCTTCTCGCTTCAGAGATCATCCGGCGCTGGAACAAGAAGGACGTGGACGATCAGCGGGACCAGGTAAGAAGCCGGCCGGCGGAACACAAGATGCTGGCTGGCTTCTTACCGGTCCCGCTGGCACCCGACAAAGGACACCTGACGCTGGAGAGGGAGATCGGCGGACGACGATCGACGGAGGACGACGCTGGAACACGAACACGACGCTGGATGAGCACAGGGGGACCAGGTAAGTGGGGATGGGAAAAAACTCGGGGTTAACCATCCTAGTCGTTTTTTTTTGCCCGTAAGAAGGTCGGGCTTAACGGCTAGGAGGTTAAAGGAACATTGTATGTCAGCAAGATAACTTATAAGAAATTATAAGCAGTCAGATCATGTGCGCTTGTTTTGCTGAACAATAATATATGGCTTGTACATTACAGGTTAGAATTCTGTCACTGATCTTTCCTGATTCCAGTGATAGGTGAGTGCCAGGGTATATTGGTGAATGTTGCCAGGGGACAGCTGTACACACACTAGATTTTCACCTAAAATGATCACAGTTGTTCCTCTTGGGCAACAATTATCTAGCATTTTTATATAGCCTAAGGGTCTATTTTAACCTTGATTAGAGTAGTGCGGATCCCACACTCAAATACCTTTTGGACTTAAAATTGGCTGGCAAGCAGCCGTTTATTTACACAACAAATAATTTACATAACATTTGCATAAATAACCATAAATACAAAAAAACATAAAAAAAATTGAATAAACCATAAAAAACATACATAACATTGATAACCTTTAAAACTTTAAATAGCTATAAATACCTATAAATAACTCAGAATATTAAGCTTTTCATTAACCCCCAACATGTCAAAAATATTAACACCCCACAAACGTTAGACTATCCTTTTTAGTCTACTTCCTTGAGTTCATTTACCCAGGCTGCAGGTCTTGGAAGGTAATGCCCGACTCCAGTTGCAATACTTGCAACCCACCATGACCACCGGCCAAACCCTGCCTCAGGGGCCCACCCAAACCAACTTAAAGGGGGTACTCCACCACCCGAGATGCCCCTTTACCACCGAATTACCACAAGGCACTTACCTTCCCCCAGACCCCAACCGCCACAGCGCCCAAGGGTGACCTCTCATACTTGAGCGCCCCTCCACACACGAAGGGCCCGTTGCACACCATCCTGAGTGCAATAACTCAAAAGGTAATAATGGCCTCCTGCTATCCTGCACATTCCTACTCATTCTATACCCTTTAAGAGCTTGCCGCACTATGAATGCCTTGGTTACATCTATCATCCCCCTAAACTTTAAACCAAATGCCAAACCCGCCACCAATCTATTCACCACCGCCACTGATGCTCCTTCAGCAAATTTCTTAGCCAAAAGACACAACACCCCTTTAACTTGCGACCCCTTAACATCCACTCCTAACTGTGTCTGCAATGTCATCCCCTCTTTCCATACCGCTTCGTATGCCTTCCAAGTCCGTTCACTCACCGACCGTCGAACTAGATTCTCCGGGCACTGATGACCACATTGCTCCACCTCCGGTGCCAACACGCGAAACCTGTCCCACTGTAAACGGGACAAAGCGTCGGTCACACTATTAGCGACCCTTGGAATATGTCTAGCAAATATGAATACATTATATTCCATACACCTAAAAACCAGATGCCTCAGCAACCGCACTGCAGGCCCGGATGAAACTGTAAAACTATTTATTGGCCTGCACAACCTCCAAATTGTCACAGTAGAATCAAACCTTTTTGTTGGCCAACTCCCTCCCCCACAGTTCCTATCGACAACACAATAGGAAACAATTCTAGAACTAATAAATTCTTAACCAAACCTTTGTCCACCCAAACCTGCGGCCACACCCCCGCGCACCATTTTTCCCCAAAATAAGCCCCAAAACCAACTCTTCCTGCCGCATCAGTAAACAGCTCTAAATCCACCGCATCAACTGGCCCTTCCAACCACAAGGCCTTCCCATTGAACTTCTCTAAAAATGTTTCCCACACTTCTAAATCCACCCTCCCCCCCATTTAACTTTACAAAAAAACCTGCCCATGCGGATCACCCTGCACGCAAAGTTCAGTTTGCCTAACAGAGACTGTACCTCCTGCAACCGCATTTTTTTCTGCTCCCCTTTGTGGCCCCCATTTCCAGCCTCAGCGCCTCCAACTTATACCTCGGCAACCTACTCTCCGTCAACGGCCCTTCCGTTTTGTCATCCGCCAATGGAACCCCACGTGCTGCAAGGTGGCCAATAACACCCTGCACACCAAGCTGCCCGCCGGCCCAATCAACAAAAAATCATCTGGGTAATGGTCCACTTCTGCCTTCACCATTTGTCTGTCCCAGCTCCCCTCCTGCCCTTCCCTTCCCCCCTTGACCTGGTACACCACTTTCTTCACTACCCTTTCCTTTACCTGCCTCCCCCCCCCACAGCCAGACCCCCCTTCATCCAAACTGTGGACCCCCCTGCCACTGGTATTTGACCTGACCCCTTCTCCCCCACCTGTTCCTCCAGCTGCACCTACGGCTTACCCTCCCAGTGGACCTCCTCCCATCCTACCTTAGAGCCTCCCAACACTGTGTCCCCAGCGCTTGCTGCCCCCCTCCCCCCTCTAACCTGCGGACCACCTCCCGTAACCCAGCCAATACTTCCTGAACCCCCACCAATGATTCTTGCTCACTAAACCCCCCCACTCACCTCCCTTCCCTTTGGTAACCTCCCTGTCCCCCCCCAACCGTAGAGCACCCCACCCTCCCAGTGGACCTCCTCCCATCCTACCTTACAGCCCCGCTGAGGAGACTTCTCCCTCCGACCGCAGCGCTTCGGGAATCGAAGCCAGCCACACGTCACTTCCTGGTGAACCCGATGACGTGGCCTGGCTCCACCCCGCATCACTTCTGGTTTCCCTCCGACCACAAGGCCTGCATTCGGACGCCATCTTCTTTCTTCCTCTGTCCTCCCAGGATCCGGCTCCACCATGGGCTCGTCCGCGGACCTCCTTCCCGCCAGGTAAGTCTCCTTCCCAGGCCACATCCTCTAATAGACCGGCCGCCGCACCCTTCCGCCGGGCCCTCCACAGTACGTGAGGTCCTGGCATCAGGCGAGGCCCTCCACCGCGGATCCGGCAACCCAGAACGCGAGGCCCTGGCTTCAGGTGCGGCCTCCCCTGGCAGCTGCGCCCCCTGCTGACCACAGTCCCCCCCTCGGCTGCGTGTTTTGTGCCGGGACCTTGCTTCACCAGAGGCCCCAGGCACGGGCAAGGCCTCCCTAGCCAAGGCCTCACCGCACTCAGAAAGGGGCTGCGCTCCCTGTCAGCCACAGCCCCCCACCTGAACTCCGCCTGTGAGGGGTATTCCTCCCTAACTTGGCGCTGTCATGGGCAGATCTGCTCCCGGCCAGGAGGGTCCCTGGAGGAGCTTCCATAATGGCGCTGAGCTCTGTTGAAGGGTTCTGGACTCAGGCGCACCGGGGGTCCAACCCCCGGGTTTCAAACTCTGGCCCACGAGGTCATTTTGTTTGGCCCCCCAAGAATTTGAGAAAATGAACGACATCTGGCCCGCCTGCCCGCCAATGCCTTCTGCATTGAGTGATGCCGCTACCGCTACCAAACCTCAGGTCTCGGAAACTGCAGTCCCGGCATCACTCGCGTCTATGGAACAGCTCTCTGCCTATGTGGCTCCACATTGGGCAATTCCATAGACACAAGTAATGCTGGGAATTGAAGTCCCAGCATCACTTGTCTTCTCTTTCTCTTCTGGGACCGGTCTCTGGGTCTCTTCTGGCTATTCCTAGCTCACAGCAGAGGAAAAAAATGACTCATCTGCAGAAAACAAAAATAAGGTACAAGGTAATCATCTGTGTGAAATGTGTGAAACAAAAAGAGATGTCCCTCTTTTCTGTCTCTTTTGTAAATAACTTTCTTTTTCTTTTCTAACAAGACATTTGAAGATATCAGATGAGCACATAATTTATGCATGTGTAACATTCATTTTATTATTTGGTGTCAATTGATGATTAACATTCATGCCATCTTTATTCAAATCTATTCAAGAACTGTAGCTAGGGGCCAATTAGTGCTTACATTGCACTGCCAAGTATTTTCCTGTTCCAGATTGCATGTTAAGCAATAACTTTTCGTTTCCATATGAAAATGTTTTGTATTTAATTTGAAGGAACTACTTCCTATTTTTTAAATAAATTTCAAGTTTGGCCCCCGACTTGGTCTGAGTTTTTAATTTCGTCCCTCTGTGTATTTGAGTTTGACACCCTTGCCGTAGACTTTCTGCAGAGGCCCTCTATAGCTGGCAAACTATAGATGAGATACTTAGATTGTAAGCTCTTTCTGGTAGGGTCCTGTTCTTCTCCCATGTCATTGGTTGTATCTGTCTGTCAGTTGCAGACACGATTTGAGCACAGTACAATTCTGCGTAATTTGTTTGTGCATTATAAATACAGTTTTTTTTTATAATAATAGATGCAA
This sequence comes from Pyxicephalus adspersus, assembly GCF_032062135.1. Taxonomy (NCBI): domain Eukaryota; kingdom Metazoa; phylum Chordata; class Amphibia; order Anura; family Pyxicephalidae; genus Pyxicephalus; species Pyxicephalus adspersus. The sequence continues at coordinate 55,040,414 of NC_092860.1, forward strand.
TATGAGTTTATTTAACAGTGACTTACTTCTGCTACATTCTCATTAAGCTGCAACTGGTAATAAATCCGAACCGCAATTGTACTTCTGTACACAACTGCAACTGTACTTCAAGTGATATTCCGTGACCTAAAAGTGTTTTGTATTCATCTCCAGATTTGTGCTTTTCAATTACCTTTTACTAAGTTGCCTGGAGTGTTCTGTTGTCTTTATGGTTTGGGTTATGCTACAAAACGGATTCATAAAAACACCATGACCTTCCAGTATTTATTCTAGAATCACTTGAAAGTTGCACTTTTGATCACTTCAGCTGTTGGGCACATGGGCTTGCATTGTCATCAACAAACGTGCAGAATTCAAATGTGTTTCCTGTTAAATTAACTAAACATCTCTGTCATTTATAAATCTGTCCTGGCCTTTTATCTGCTTATATGTTCAACAGCAAACCATGATTACACAACATATGTTAATAGCAAAGGGATAACAATTTTCACAGTGCTGTAATATACCTCTCGGTCTCCCTGCTACTATTGACATAGAATGTCAATTGCAGTTTTCATTGGGCCTTTTATCACTGAAGCTGGGTGATCCAGCAAACCTGGAATGGATCTGGTCCAGGATTCTACACATTTGCTAGCAAATGGCAAATTACTTTGAAGAAATCTGTTCCAGGTTTGCTGGATAACCCAGCGTCACTGATAAAATGTGTATCCTCTCCAGCCTTGGAGAGGTTTAATAAATCAGGCCCAGTGAGTCAGCTATATCCTCCTCTTTCTCCCCCACATCTGTTCCCTTTCCTTTCCTAATATTGTTTTGTATAGTGTTAACTGTTGTCCTATTTTGTAAACCAAAAGATTATATACGTTCTTGTATTCTATGTTTCTGTGGTTTTCTTGTGTCTTTGTTGGGCCAACATTTCATACACTGTAAAATATTTAATTTCAAAATTTTCATATATTGCTTGTTCATAAGAAATGAAAATATTCTGAATGAGCCATTATTATTATTAATATTATTATTATTATTATTATTAATAATAATAATAATAATGTTAGTGCCTGTATGTCTTTTTTGTATTAGGGCCTATTTAGCTGTTGTGGCATGGTAACCCTGTGTGTTTTCTTCTAAAAAAACAGTTTTGGGGATGTTGGCTTTTGTTTTCTAGGAAATAAAACCAGACAATTAACAGTTTCCTCTTTGTATCTTGGCAGGAGGTTTAGACTACCTGGTGTTAAATCACATTGGTTCAACCCCATTTCAAATGTGGGAGGGAGATGTCAATCATATACGGTGGCTAATGGAGGTTTGAAATGCTTTTTCTACATTAACTCTTGATATTTAATGCAGAATATATTATCTTCTAATGTTTAAAGGTAAACTATATAAGGCTAATTTACATTAGGCAATTTTAATCCCATGCTATTTAAACAGCAAAAAAGGGAGGCAAAGGACTAATCACCAATATTGTGTGTGTTTTTCATACAGCTAATCATTTTCTCATTACTGATTTCTCATTTTTTTCTATGTTTGTGTGAAAGCAGCCTACAGGTAGTTGTAGGGCTGTGCTACATCACTTAAAACCTTAAGACAGTAAAAGAGAGCTAAACAATAATAACACCAGACATCACCCCAGACCTCCTGCAGAGTCAGAACTGTTCTTTCATTGTGATTACATATCAATTTTGATAAACCACCCACTTGTTTGACATTCAATAAATATGTTCCAACCCATATGTCTAATTAATAAATCAAAAACTAGTTTTGATTTCCAATTTCAGTTTTCATTTGGCTTTTATCACAAATATTGTGATCATAATTACAATACTTTAGATCATTTTTTCATCAGTCCAACATTTTTGTCCAATTGATTGTCTAATCAACTGAAACTATCACATACTGTATTGCCATCTTAAAATAGATGTACAGCTATAGGGCTGGAAAGCAAAAAAGTGCCTAGGGATCCTTACATACCAAGAACACACTGCTATTTTTCAGGAAGAATTCCAGACAGAAAGCCTGTTTTCTTGGGGTACTGCTTTGTTAGCTAGATGCTCCCTATAACATAGAAGAGTACATGCGTAGAGAGTTCAGAGTTCAATCTTAGATGCAGTTTATAACTCCTAGCTTTGCTTATTATATTTACAGGTGAACTTCCTTAGCTATGTCCATCTTGCCACCATAGCTCTCCCTCACTTGACAGAATCAAAAGGCTCTATCATTGTTCTGTCGTCTCTTACAGGTGATTTATGTAACTGAAAATCTATTCCAGTAGATTTACAATATGTATTTGCTTTTTTTTTTTTTTTTTTGTCTTGTGATAATTAATCATGAAAGTAAAATCCAAATACAGGAATAGATATTAAAGCATTTTATCCATGGTTGTAATGAGAACAGTGTAGCCATTCAGTGCTCATTATAAAAAAGGAGGCATAAAGGTTCAGTTTCATATTGGTAAAGGAAAACAAATTACATTGCCTGTAAGTTTTGAGCACTTGAGAGATCTGTGAAAGTAATGTATTTGTAGTAGATTTGTTACTAGTTTGAATGATAGTTTTAGTTTGATTTTTTTTATAGCTGCAGAAACTGGAAATTCACTTTTTTTCTACACTTTTATTTGCTAAAGCAGACTTTTCCTTCATAAGCCTGTGCAGAGTTCAGAGCTGTGGGAGGGTTATTGCAGGTCCTCCCATTACAGGTTGCCTGCAGAAAACACCAGGGGGTGGATACAAGACCAATCAGCCTGCACAAGGAGCAGCAATGACTAGTCCTAAATACACATAATTTCTGCACAGGAGCAAAGCGCTATATTACAGCAAAGAAATTCACAAATTAGACCAAGATTTCAGTACGAATACATGTAGTTCTTGCACGCAGACAATATTTCTAGCTTTTGTATTTAATATATATTAATCCAGATAGCAGCCTTAAATAATCTTTAAAAAGTATTATTTAGAAAAGATTATTTACATATTACATTGATTTACATATTACATACATTTAATTAACATGACAGTGTATTCTAAACTACTACTTTCATCTAGGTAAAGTTGCAACCCCATTTACCACTTCATATGGTGCAACAAAGTTTGCATTAGATGGTTTCTTTTGGTCTCTGCGACATGAACTAGCCATGAAAAATGTGCCTGTTTCCATCACATTGTGCATCCTCGGCCTTGTTGATACCAAATCAGCCATGGAAAAAGTAAAGTAAGTCGAATGTTTATTTTTTTGAAATATAACCTAAAAGCACAACCTGTAATAGTGAATTGAAGAAAGGGAAGGAAAAAACAACGAGAAACTTAAAAAACAATGAGAAACTGGAAGAAACAAAATTCAATATCATGACGTGTCATGTCATTCATGTCCTGAAAAGATGTAAATACATTTAATAAATATAATACTAGGATCATGGACAATAAATAAAGTATAACCACATTTAGCACGTTCAGAGCACGTGCTTCAGAGCACGTTTAGCACGTTCAGAGAAAAAAAGGGATGAGGGTTAAGGAGTGTTGCTTCAACCTTTGTTTCTTTTAACAAACAAGTGAATAATAACTACCACTTGGAACAATTTTCCCAGACCAGGCTAAACCGTTATACTGTGTATTCCAGACTATAAATTATCTTATTTCATGCCTGTTAGTGATGACTAAGAAAAAAATGCAAAATGTAGTAACCTGTATCAACCAATTAGAAATTATCTTTTTTTTTTTTAACTCAAGGCGGTAAAATAACAACATTGTGTATGGGACCCTGATCTTTCTCTGCTGTAGTTTTCACTCCTGAATCTCTTGACTCCACTGACACTAAAAGGAGAAACACCACAGGGCTCATCTCTGCTGTACAGACTGTGAAAGGTTGGCACTAGGTCAAATTGGGGTACTTTCACAGCTTGCATTTAGCATACATTTAGTTTTTGAAGGTAAACATCAATTAGTTATTGATTACAGAGCTATTTTTGCAATCTGTGTCCTTTGAGAGGATTTATCTTCCTAGACGGTTGTCACCAAATCATTAGCAGATTTGCTTTCACTTTTTGATCTAGTGACAACTGCAGTATTTTCGATCTTCCACCACATTATGACTTTTTGTCCCAGTGACTATGGTCATCAAGGCATCTGAGTAGAATGCCTCTCCTTAGTGGTGACGCAATAAAACTGACAGGGGTTGCATAATAAAATTATTTAATCTATAAATCCAAAGGTAGGTCTACCATAACTTTTAGCAAAAAATGGAAAGGGTAAGAAGGCCAACAGAATCAGCATAAATGTACCTTTCAATCTTTCCTACAGTGCTTTGGGGTTAATGTCAATCTATTAGGTTATCTTTACACTTCCTATAGTTTTACATTTATTTTTGTGCCATAGTGGAAACTGTATTTAAACAATTTAGGTTGAGTTGAAGAAATTAGTAATAATCACAGCATTAATACCACCTTGGCACTTGGAGTTTAGTTTTCTGCTGTAGATGTGCTTCCCTGCCTTAAATGAACTGAAGCTTGATGAAAACTGACGAGGTTAGCTTTAAGGCATCATCCCAGAGAGTGTCACTGTGTCCTCATTTCCAAGGCACCCAAACATGAAGATCAGATTTTAAGGCTAAATGCTGAACACAGAACTTTTCTTTATATATACTTTTGTGTATTGCAATCTTTGTTGCAGTTTTTTAAATCAGCCCAAAATTTTTAGCCGGTGTTCCCAGGTGTAAAAGTAAGGATATTTTCAAAAGCTGTTGAGTACAGAGGGATAGACCATATGAAATGTTGCCCTCATTTTGTTCCTGTCTTATTTCATCTTTTATAGAGATAAGATCTCTTTTCCTGCTTACCCAGCCCAAGATGCTGCCTTAGCAGTGGTGTCAGCTGGGACGAGCCGTGTACACGAGATGTATTATCCATGGTATGTAAGACCCATCTGCTTCTTCAGAGACTGGTTTCCGCAGAACAGAGACTGGATGATACAGAGGTCATACCAACAAACATCTCATGAGAAGCAGGGTGTACCAGCATGAGTTCAACAATTATTAAATACCTAGTAACCTATTTTTATTATAAACAAAGTCTTGCATTATGATAATGCTTGTGGTATAATAAAGTCAAATTTGCTTTTAAAATACCAATCTGCTTTCCAGTCTTTATTTGAAATCGAATGCAGGTTTTAATATATTTTTTTTTTTTATGATTTGCTTGAAGTGTGAAGTGTGGCAAAGTACTGTGTGGCACTGAAAAGTATTTACCTATCATATGACATTATTATTATGGTATACGTGGGGTTGCTGAGAAGTTCCTGGCTTTGCCCAGAAAGAAGAGAGCCAGAGTTATGGAATAACACATTTATTCAACATATTCCCCCCTGAGACTGATACACTTGGTACAGCGTAATTGCAGCTTTTCTAGACTGTTCAAATAAAAGTCATTTGATTGGGCCGCAAACCAGGTCTCAGCAGCATCTTTGACTTCAGAAATGCCCCTTCAGGTGTTTCTTCAAATTCGGGAACAGATCAGGTCAGGTGAGTAGGGGGGATGGTGGACCAATTGGAAACTCAGTTCACTTTTTTGGCCGATTTCTGTGTTTGGAACTTCTTAGGCCGCGGGGACCCGCTTTGGGGCCATTCCTTTGACTGTTCCTTGGTTTTAGGATCAAAGATGTGGAGCCAGGTTTCATCCTCAGTCACTAACCTAGCCAAAAAGTCCTGTGCAGCTTCAAAATGAGCCACAACGGCTTTGGATGCTTCAACTTGTTCCTTCTTCTGACCACTGTTCAAACATTTCGGCATCCTCTTCGCTGAAAACTTGCACATGTCTAGGATAGAGGTGATAATAAGCCCAACACACTCCTGTGAAATGTCCAGTATCTGGGCTATCTTTTTTGCGGATATTCGCCGGTCCTCAATAATCAGCTCATGGACAGCATCGCAGGTTGTCGGGTCAGTTGAGGTTGCGGGGCGCCCACTGTGGGGCTCATCTTCAAGGGTGAAATGCCCAGTCTTGAAACAAGATATCCAGGTTTTGACAGTGCTGTAGGAAGGACACTTCTCCCCCAGTGTTTGTGACATCTCACTGTGAGGGTCCTTTGCTGACTTTCCCTGTAAAAACAAAAACTTTATGACGGCCCTTAACTTAAATGACGTGAAACTTGCTTGTGCCTCTGCCATCACAGCTTCTCACTAAAAGAAAAAACAGTTTTAAGAACCGCAAAGACCTGATATTTGCACAGGTACATAATAAGATAGTAGGCTGTCATATGCCCCCACACTCATTTTTCTATTTCATCTGGAAGGGGGCAAACCTAAGAACTTCATCTTCCTACCATCTCTCCTAAGCCTAATGTCCAAATACTGCTTTATGGGAAAAGGGAACATAAACATACCTCAATGCATAAATAATGAAATGTTTTAAATACTCCCTTGCAAAGACTTTCAAAAAAGTCAGCATTTGCATACAGTTTTGGGGATCGTACAGTGCAGAGCACTAAAATTTGAAAAATCCAGTTGTTTATTATTGTTTCTGATTAATGCTTTTACACATACATATATTACAGATCTCTAATGTACATTAATGAAAGCCTAGACCAAAGGAAATTGTGTTTTTTCCTTGAAGCTAATAAACCAATATTGTTGGCCTATAGAAAGTATTGTGCTGCATAAAGGTTGTGTAGTCCAAGCATCCACCCGGCTTTTTTTGGGTTACTCCAAAACATTGTAACTGTATGATAAGCTTGCAAGATATTGTTTGCTGCTCTTTTTATAATAATATGAAAGCGACTGAGCTCAAAGCAAGTCATGCAAAAGAATTGATGCACTTGTGGTTGAAGGGGTAGACTGGCTTGGTATTTCTGTTCTGAGTTCACTGGCAGCAAATAATTATCAACACAAGACTCAAGCATCAGCCTTGTCACCAGCTAATTATGGCCTCTTTCATAAAACCACTCCTTCTTTCTGCTTTATGTTAATTATGGTTACACAGTCCCTGTTACTTCCACAATGCATTAAAAATATTAGTACAGTCCCAAGCACATGCACTGCAGCAAGCAAAGAATTCATATCCAGCAAAGATTTGGGTTACAAATGTATAATATAGTGCATGCTATTGAGCCAAGCTGAAAGAACAGAATTAGGTGACCGATGAGATCATTAACCATACCATGTTTCCATGTTTGGTTTTTCTGAATGGCATTACAGCGTTATAATGATGAAATAGCATTATTATAACTGCAATGCGCCAGTTCACTTTGTATGTGGGCTTATTTAGGGGCAGGAAATATCACAATTTTGATAGGAAACTGTCAAGTGGCAATGGCATTATTAAACTAGATATGTTCTATATTCAATCCATTAGATCAGTATTTCTCACACTTTTTAACACTGGGGAATCCCTGAAATAATTACTTTATCCACAGCTCACATAGTACATTAGTGTGGTGGTCAAAATGTTTCATTGGTGTCACCTAAACTGACCTGAGTGTCACAAACTGCTCATTGCTCAAGGAAACCCTAGCAACCTCTGGAGGAACCCTGGTTATGAAACACTGTAGTAGATGATAATTTTGATAAAAACACTGAACCAATCAAAGCAATTCAATTTTAAATCATAAAAAACAATATTTGGGTAGACTGTTTTTTTGTTGGCTAGATAACCATCACTTTGAAATTAAAACTACTTTCACGTCAATTAGCAAATGTTACATTGAATATTTGTTGTCTATCACAAAGATTATTAGAAACCGATTGTAATACTGATTAAAAATAATATGAATAAAATTGGACTATGTCTTGCATTATTATGACCATGTTGTATAAACTGGGAATGTATTGCATTAACAGAGACCTAGCATACAGGTGCACCCTTAATTACCACAATTATGTGGGCAAAGGCCCTAAGCATCACTGTGTGATTACTACTTTTTTATTACCCCCATACAAAAAAGTAATAAAGCAAAATAATAAAACTTGCAAATACTAGTCAAAATATATTGGGGTTTTTTTTAATTTCTTGCATCCCGAATTCTATAGCTTATACCTTTTTATAAACCATTTTGTGTAAACCAAATCTATTTTTTTTAAATTTAATATTGATTCCAAATTTGTTTTCTCTTCTTTCATTGTCTTATAATAGGAGAAGTGCCATTTACATTGGTGGTCAATTGAAAAGAATGCTTCCTTATATTGATTGTGAGATCAATAAGAGGAATGCACTTTTATATTCATGGTGCATGGAAAGAAGGCCCCTTATAATGGTGGCCTGGCCAGTGGTGGATGAAACAATAATGCCCCTTTACTGCGATGGGCTGTAAGAAGGACAATGTACCTTAACACTGGTAGCCAGCAGGAAAAAATACCCCTTTATACTGATCCGTCAGTAAGTCAGTTGGAGGAAAACTCATACATTATCCGAGAAAAAGAAATGCTGATCCTTTTAGTACTATTATGAGACCATTGTTGAGAAAAAGCGCTATCAACTCAGGGTCTATTTGTTCTACAGACACTGCATGGGCACCGAGTACGGACAGGCAAGGTAATACCTTCTATTTTCTTACCACTCACCACCCATTGATGCTACTATGGTGGTAGCTTCACTGGTGGCCAGTAGACATACCAGTACATTTTTAGGCTGTTTAGTAAAATTCAAAAAGCTTGAGAAAATCTGCACAAACACAGATAACAAAAAAATTGTAACAGTAAATTCTTGGGAAAATGTCCTTATGCTGTTGTTGGAAAAAACAAGGAGCACAGATGTATACATAGGAGAATATTTCTCCTTTTTTTTACTGTTTTCATGTATGTTAGAAAACTAGTAATGGAACATCAAATAAGGAGCCTTTCCAGGTGGCTGGCTAAAGTGCCACCAGCTTTAGTGTGTGCATAAATGGAGTGAGGGGTCAGATGAAATGCACTAAATCATTTCTGGGATGTACTTACGCAATGTTTTAGATTGAAGTGCATTTTCAAAGAGCCCTCACATTGCCCTTATAATCACCTTTTATGAGACGTGTGTCAGGTCCCTAATGTCCATTCATATTGTGCATCGACACATAATGACATCTCATATAGGAGGGTGTCTGCAACACACACAACATAGATCTGCATTCTGTAAAGCAAAATTAGGTCCATGGGGGAGGGCTGACAAAATTAAATGGACTTGAGTGAAGCTGATGCATGGTGGGAGTACATTTCACAAGTGACCGAATACAATACTACCTGACCCTTAAATATGCTCACCAGGAATAACTCTGAAGTGTAAAGAAAACACAGTAGATTGGGTTTGCTGGATGCTAGATCACCCATGTTCTGTCATGGCAGTCTATCTTATCCAGTCTTGGAGAGCTTTAATAAATCACGCCCATTATGAAGGATTATTAAAGAAGGAATAAAGGTAAAAAGTGAAAAAGACTGATGATGATAAGTACAAATAGATTTTTTGATGCAGTAAAGTGTTCAATTGTTTGCTTATATCATTCAGGTGTTAAAACAATACTTTGATGCAACAGTAAATGCAAATTTGCCTCACTTTTGAAGTCACTATTTTATCAGGATTGATAGAGGGCCCTATTACCACCTATTTGGCCTGAAAAATATCATCATTTTTCAACCCATCCAATCCCTTTCATCTTTGATTTTATGAATTGATCCTCAAAAAAAAAATGAGCTCAATATTAAAAAGACAGATCAATGTGTGTGTGTGAACACTGTATAACCGTACTACTGATTGTGGGTGGAAAGACACAACATGGATACCAAACTGGCTTAATTCTACTGGATGAACATTAAAAAGGACGAAAAACTATTGCTAACAAAACTGATACTTTAGAATTTGTGCTTTTCATGGTCCTTCCCTTGATGTGTGTTGGTACAGTGAAAGCAAGCGTCCACCTACACTGAGAGCCTTTACTTCTGTTTCTGTTTGACAGGGAGGGCCTTTACCAAAAGGCAACTGAGGAACAACAATGATGTGGGCAATTCTGGGCCTTATCTATCTTATTTAGCGCAGAGATAGTTGCACTTATCTCCTACTATAGATGCACACATTCACATTTTCACACGCACACACAATACATTTTGATATCCTGGAACATTAAACAAAAAAACCGTAAGAAAAGACAGGAAAACACTCAGCCTTAAGAATTAGCTTTTAATTCTTTCGTAAATGGCAGCTGTTCTGAACACCTGGATTTTTCTGTCACAGATCTAATCTTATACCCACCCAGGTAATGTGCAGCCCAGGTGACATATGAAAAGGCTGTGATGCAGAGAAAGCACATGAGGCACAGGTCCATGTGCTGCCCAATTCTCCGGTGCCAAATTAGCACTGAATACGATATGGTAATTAATCACTTACAGCCCTGAAGATTTCCTGCTCACGTTGGTGGCAATCTTGGAAACTCCCTGTACAAGATGAATAAACCAATGGCAATGCGAGCTGTGGAGGTTGATGTGAGAAATTTCAGTGCTAAATAATTAGCTGCTTTAACCCTTTTCCTCATCCAGCTTCAATGAGGTTAAACTGTGCTTTGTCTTTCTCTTCAAATATCCTGTATAGCTTATGTAATATATTTACTTGTAAGTCAAAATCAGAATTAGGCCACAAGCCTTATTATTTATATTCATGGAAAAAATAGCTTATAGTATTCAGGCCTAGCCCCTACAGAATTTATGGTGGCAAGAATCTCAATTATTTTAATCTCAGAAAGGTTTACATATATATTTCCACAATTTGGTTTGAAGTCCAAGTGGCATAAAAAGAGTTACCCCCTTAAATTAAGTAGGAGGCCTATAATACAATAACTAGAACAACACAATTGTGGCCCATCTGACAGTGGAAAATAGGTTTTACAAGTAGTAATCTGTGTTATCCTCTGCAGCACAAATATATTCTTATGTCTATATATACACATAGTGCCATTCAGAGACCCTGCAACAGCGAATATGGGTAGGGGGAAGATATTTTTCATCTACAGAAGTGTAACAGTGACATCCTTTAAGAAATCTGCACTACGTGATGCTGCTATCCATTTAGAGAAGAGGGTAAACTGATAATTTGTGGTAGTTATAGACTGAAGAACCGGGAGAGGTAAAACAAGCCCTGAAGCCCCCCTTCCTTCTTGTGCTTAACCAGGGCCTCATCTTTTCACATCTGAGATAAGGAATGTTTGAAGTATAAAAATGGTATTTACAAGTGACCACAGATGCAACGACCCCTAGTTCCTGGGGTAGGCTGTTACCTCATTACTGCACTGAGCAGGTTAAAGAAATGAGCAAAATCGGTTTCCATTAATTGATCTTTTATCACTTGCCAGTGACCACTGTACTCCACCATGTCTTGTGGATACTACACTAAAATAACCTCGTTCAGTTACACCTAACTTCTACAAATCCCTAAAAGCCCTATTTGGGTTTCCTTAGTAAGACATTACAAATTTATAATAATCACATGCCCATGTTCTTTAGGCAACTTTGGCCAAAAATACTATCACCTACATAGCACAGGCAGCTATTTTATAGACCGAGTCGGCCCACAAAATAGCTATCTACTGTGCATACAGGTGAAGTTTAAATGTAATCATGTTTTATTCATAAATGTGCATTCACATGTGCTTAAGTCTATTCTAACTAAATTGTAAATCCTTTCTTATCAATATATAATAAGTGTGATAGTTTTATTTACTTAAATGCAGAATTTCTAATATAGGTGCATATCAATGGGCAATAACTGAAGTTTTTATTCACTACACTGAAATCTTATAGCTTAGCTAACCATGGGCATCATAATATGATATAGATTAAAATCTAGCAAGGCCCATGTAGACCATTCTATTAATGCAAATAGAGTCACCTTTTCCATAGCAAGGTGTCCCAGGAATAATTTAAAATGCTGGCAGCCATGCACTGGGCAATGGTACAAATAGGCATACAATTATCTTTTTATGAATAATATGTATCTAACAGGTGAACAAGATTCCAAGATTCACACCAAGCTGTGGTATGATTTATCAGCTTAGTGTGGAGTCATACTGATTTTCTCTACTCTGTCTGCCCAACTTGGCCTATAAAACTGTATTAATTACAGATCTCTTTTTTAATTCTGATGAAGCCTTAACCCTCTGATAAGCAGTCATAGATCTGTTCTCTAAACAGAAAAGCAGCTGTGGCAGTTTGGGGAATCTGACATATGTGAAAAAGTCTGCACAACCAGATTTTTTAGTATGAGAGATGCTTTGAAACTCTAAGCATTTGGTTTTGGTTAATAAGACCATTAGCACCTTATTAACACAAAGGGAGGTTGGGTAGGTAGCAGGTGAATTCTGCCCCATGAATGGGGCATGGATATTGGATTCAGCTTCTCCTCTGCAGTTTTTCCACAGAACATCACTGAGTGGTTATTTTTCCCAGTCCTGAAAGATGCAGAGCAGGGTTTTGGAGCAGATGCAGAAGTCCAGCCCTTTTTCTGGGGGGCCAGGCGTATGAGCAGCAAACAAATGGAAACTTCCCTGTGAGTGTAGGGGGGCTGCTTTGTAAACATGACCTTTGAACTCTGCTGAGCTCCACTCCTGCCCACCCAGAACACCCTGTCCTCCGCAAATAACCATGAAAAAAAAAATCTAGAACAAAATAAACAATGTTTAACACCATCCCACATTGCTTGGCCCTCTGGCAGTGGAAGGGGTGTGGTATGTTGCATTGGGCCTCCCCAATAAATAAATATGTTCATATAAATACGTAAACAGTTCTTTGCACTGCAAATCAGTAGACACTCTTATGGTGGGGGGTTTGCCACCCAAAGGGCATTCCCCTGTATCCCCTCATGTATTTGGTCATTTGTAGGAGGTCATCAGGTGTAAGTTTGTTCCATCAGGGGTGGTCTTTCTTGGGCGTTCAGCAGACAGACATAGAACACTCACAAGACACAACCTTGTGTTTAGGTAGCTTGGTTCTTGCTGCTTCTTCCCATAGTCATTTTTTTAAATTTTTTGGTCCTTGAGTGTGGGTGAGGGACAAAGGTCATGAGGCTCAAGGGTGGGAGGGAGTGTTTAGAAGGAAAAAGTCTTCTTTTTTTCCATAATCCTATAGGGAAGGATTCAGGAGTTAAAGGTCCATTGTGTACCTGCAGTAAAAACAAATTTGTGTCAAAAGGGTAGCTCCACAATGCTAAAATAACATTGCAGAAAAGGAGAGTTAAAACCAATATTGCCCTATGTAGAAATCCTCTGACAAAAGCAGAATAAAAGAAGCTACAAAAGAATGAAGTTTTACCTGTATGATCAGGAGGGGCCTATCGGCCTGTGGGTGGTCAGTATGGTTGGCTTGTGTCCTTGGGCCTCTTTAGCTGGACCTTAAGCCTCTTCATTCCTATTTGAAAGCCGTTCATGGCCTGGATTGCAGTCTGAGCACTGGATGGATTATCAAAACTGACAAATCCTAGCGAATGAGGTAACAACAAGATATAATGGTTATAAATATTCTATGGGGTGTATTTATCAGGGATTCAACAAAATTTCTGAACTAAAAAAAAAAATAATAAATTGTTCAAAAATTGTGTGCTGGCAGGTTCATTACTGCAGAAGGGACAGACCATGTCGATCAAGAATTAATAAATTCCTGTATATATGCACCACATTCTATCTATTTAGTAGTTTTTGCCAGGTTTAAACAAGATTCACCCAGCCATAATGAAGTTAAACTAAATTTATCTAATGAAAATTTCATCAAACAAGATTTCCTCAACAACTTTTCTACAAAGGGAAAGAACTTTACATCCTGTTTACCATTCATTGAATATAGAGTTACTCAAAATTCACTTAACACTCTCCTACTACTTTACCTTGCACACACCTCCAATCATTCAGAGGTTTGGAGTGAGAAATATCTTTTTTGTGCTAATTAAGAAATGTTGGCTAATCATGTGACACTTTTCTTCATATCGAGCTCAATTGTGTGTGGTTGTATGATGGTTTGTTACTGAGGGAGTGACATTTATAATATTTTCCCTGGTGAGGAATCTTCCAGGCCAATGTGTTTCAATAGCAGTAATTGATTATCCACCAAATAATTTTTCAGTGAATGTCAGATTCATTGCTTTATACATAGACCCTATGAGTTGTTCTGGTGAAATCTTCCTTGCACTACTTGATGCATTCCGACTTTAGAAGCAAGCTTTGGCTGAATGTGACCAGTTGAAGTCTCTAAGTTAGCAGCTGATGTAAGAGTTTTGTAACAGAATTTGAATCACTGTCAGATAAGGAAGTAGTCAGTCAAGCACTAATGATTGTCTCCAACTGCTTTGGTGGAGCTGCTCAGTCTTTTGCCCAATTTATTAAAGCTTTCCCAGACTTTCATCAGTGAAGCTGGGTGATCCAGCAAACCTGGAATGGATCTGGTCCAGGATTGAAAACATCTGCTAACAAATAGCAAATTACAGCCTTGGAGAGCTTTATTAAATCAGACCCATTAAGTCTAAAACAAGGTGTAAATGAGCCTTGCCAGCTTTAGGCAAGCTCCCTTGGGTTCTACACTTTATAGTCAATGGCTCCTTTCAGCTTGCAGTGCCTTAACCTTCTGGGATCAGCCAGCCTAGTTTTTTACCAGTTATACAAGCCAACGTTAAAATATAACCAATTAAATATTCCCTACATCTAAAAGAGTGGTAGGTCCACACATTTTATTGGAATGTTTTAGCAGGTTGCAATTACACATACACATACTCTGGTATTTCAACAGTATACAATATAGTGTTATTAAAAAAGTAAGAATGTTATGACTTATAATGAAACCCTTTTTTTTTTTTTAAGCGAGTGGAACTTAGTTTGAAAGTAGCACACTCTCCTGCACCAGAACGCTGTTTTTTTTCACTATTCAAGTTATTTTTTCCCACCTGGTGGTAGCACTTGTTTCACCACTACCTCAGGCCCTTGCAGCTTTTACCATCTAAGGACCAGGGGCTACAGAGCCCCAGCCTAGGAGAGTAGAGCAGCATGGGAAACACTAAATCTCTCAGCTGCACTACTACACTTGTGAGCCATGTGAAAGAAAAAGTTTATTTGCTGGTAGCTCGCGTACACATTTATTTCAACCAATTGATACAAATTTGCCCAAAATATATGATATATACAATACTTTTTATATAATATATCCACAAATTCAACTTTTTAAGATTAGATGTAACAAGATTCACCCAATAAATATTATGCATTGAGTAAATCTAGGTAGAAAATGATAGGAAAATTCTTTTGAATCTTACTTAGATTAATTTACCTAATCCTTTTCATAAAAGAGTAAATGTAATCAGTAAATCCTTGATAAATACATCCCAAGCAAAAACAGCATTGAAAATTGTCCAATCCTCATCCAACAGCTGTTTCTTGTAACGTAAAAGTGTTTCACTATATTAATTATACTGTTTATAATTCAGTGAATGTGAAGTAAGAAATGTAGCCTGGTTTGTTGAAACAACTTGTACTTTATGTGTACTGTGTGTGCCTGTTTCTTTCAGTTCTACATCTTTTTTCAATTTGGTGAAAGTATGCTACAATTCCCACTTTTTGATTTGACAGTCACTTCTTCCATGACACATCACAAGTAACCCAAAGTTCTCGCAGGCTGGGATTCCTTGGAAAAATCCTTGATAAATGCATCTATATGGTGATTACTTGTCATTATATTTCATGACGATAAATTGCTAAGATGAAGACAAAATAATACAGTTATAATGTACCTCTTAAATAAAATCAATCAAACTCCATCCTCTGGCAGATTCTATGATTAAAACTTACCAAAACATTTGCTCTGATTGGTTGCTCGATCCATGAACACTTTGGATGAAATGATGTTTCCAAAGGGCAGAAACATTTGTGTAAGTTCATTATCTCCAAACTCTTGGGGCAGGTGATAGATGAATAGGTTACAACCCTCAGGTCCTGTGAGATGATCACAGAGATACATATTATAGACATAGATTAAGTTCTTCACTTTGAAAGCATACAAAGTGAAAAGCAATTGTTCATGAAGGTGTATTTATATATTAGTGCTTCAGCTTCAAACAAACTCACATTTCTTTTTCTACACTCTTCACTATGCACACCCTTTGATATAATCATTGGACAGGTTCCTTAATCATAGTAAGTCCTTGACAATTTATTTTCATACCAAAATGGGTATCTATTGAATTCATTTTTTAAACCAGTATATTATCATAGTATCTGGGAAACCATATGTCAAATCAATTATCAGCTTTGTTCTTTAACATCATATTGTAATTTAACAATATAAATCTATGGTATATTATTTCAGTTTTCTGTACAAAGCTGTTTTGATTATCTAAACTATACAACCTAAATGGTCAATTAATTCTGTGAGAAATGTATATTAGGATTATACAACTGTAATTATTTCTTTGATGGTTCTTGGATGTATTGCACTCTTTTTTCTTTTAGTATAATCAATACTCAAGTCTCTCTACCTCCTAAAGAATCTACTTTTTGGGCGAAATGCGTCAGGAATATTGAGACAATAGAATTCCTTGAGTATAACACTATAGATTCTCTTTCCATATATTGATTTGAGCTGACTTTCTTTCTTTCATTTAGGTTAATATTCGGTTTATATGATAATATTAGGGTTTGGCTAAATAGCAAGCTAGCCAAGTGAAAGGGTCGACTAGGCTAGACAAAAAGAACAAAATATGGAATAGCTGAACTCCAGGATAAAACTGAAAGATTTCAACAGCCAGAAATCTAATCATCAGCAAACAATCTGAGGAGTCGTCCTTCCATACTGTGTCTACCTCTACTTGCATCTGGCTTCCTTTGTTGGCTGAAAAGGTGCGAGGGAAAGATCTGAACAAACTACCAAGGAAGCCAGGTGCAAGTTTTGGGTCTGGGCCAGCCAGCAAGAGAGGCATGTACAAGTGGATGGTCAGCACCTGGCTCCCTTACTGCAGACCCACATTTAATGCAAGCTACCTTGCTGATTATTCCAAAGTCTCAACCTTTGAAATACTGGAACTTTCAAATATTTAGAAATTCTGGAGCTTAAAGAAGGCATGAAATATCCTATTTAAGGAACTACTACTAAGTTCTGCAGCCTTTTTATTCTGTAATAATGACAAGCCATGTCAATACAAATATTTCTATTCAAATGTGGTATAGGGGGAGATGTTAGGCCCTCAGGTTTTTACTGTTGACTGCATCCCATTTGGGGTGATTTCCCCTCAACTGCCTCCCAGTGACACTCTGTCACATTCAGACACACAGTTTGTCAGTGGGACAGCTTGTAGAGAATTATCTCCAATGGCAAAAAAAGAAAAAATAACACAGCATTTAACCTCACTTACATAAACATGTCCCCACTTTCATGCCTAAATGAACAAAGAGACAGCAATAACAATCTGAGAGACAATCTAACCCTTCCCCACTCTGCCCCCATTCTTGCTGATCTATTAATCAATTTTAAATGCAGTTTTAAATAGCTTTTAATTATGTTTTTTTTTTTTCATGTAATTAAAGCTGAACTCCAAGAAAAATTGAACAAAAGAAATACATATGTAAAATTAGTTTTACTTGCTAAATTTGTATTTCCATCCATCCAATCATAGGAACTATAAAGTTCTGTAACACTACACAGTCCTGTCTGGCAAGGGAGGAGACCTAATAAATTTAATCTGATCCAAATTTAAACCAAGGTTCCTACCTACTTTACCTGAAAAAAAACAGGAAAACTACATTGAGTATATACCTGAGTATAAACCTAGGGCACAAAATGCGGCCATTACTAAGCAGTTATCAGTAGAAATGCAAATTAAATTAACATGAATATATCAATGGTGTGTTACTTTTAAAATATTTAAAAAGGAAAAATATAAAATCACCTGAGATCAGCCTGCATATCTTTTTTCCCCATTTTTACTGGTTACAATAATTTTGTACAATTAGTGTTACACACTTTACCTGACAACACAGCGGTATCTACTGGAGTGACCCGAGTATAAAACAAGATTTTTTTTATGCTGTCAATTTATTCAAACATTTGACTGGACATTAAAACAAGAAGTGAAGGCCAATAAGCTCAATCCTCTATCACTCTAATTTCTCCTTTCAGCATGTCCTTTTTTTAGCATGAGTACTGCAGCAAATCTTAATAACTTCCTCTCCCAGTCTGAGTCCTAGTCTGCTATGCAGAGGATAACAAGTAGCTGATCCCTCAAAAACTTTGGATACTTACGATAGTTTAATGATGTACTATTGATCCCAGAGCTGCACTTATTTATGTCTTCTATATTTGTCTGGAGTTTAGCTTTAAATTGGTCAGGTTTGTAAAAGGTTTACTTAAGCATTGGTCTCCATCAGCAGTCTTACCTTCACGTTGCTGCAATATAGGAGGAGGCTGTGGGGTGCTGTGTGTGACAGGCGTAAGAGCCGCAGTGGGATAAATAGCTGTGGTGGAAAAAAAAAGAAAATGATCAACTCAAAAGGTGTAAAAATGGTATACAGTTACAAATTCATAACAGCAGAAATGTAAAACATAACATTTGCATGTTGAAATCCACCATTATGTATCAAAGGTGAACAAGGAAAAGAAGAAAGGCATCTGTGGAGAGAGCCAGGAAAGGGAAATCCATTTGTTCTGTTTATTCTGGTGTCATGGGACCAGCAAATCCCTGATCTTTAATCCTTCTCCATCGGAGGTAGTCTGAAGTAAAATGCTCTTTTAATCTTAGAGTGGCTAGATTCACATAACAAATGTCTTCCACCTCCAATGTCCCCATAACCAATTTTCAGGAGATATCAGGGCACAATTAAAATAGAACTCAAAAAGAGAAGATCTCATATGTTATAGGGAACATTTATATCTGTTAATTGTGCCTTAGTTGTACTCTGAAAATATATATTTTTCCTCCTGAAAAAAATAACATTGTACTTCATAAAATGTGAGAATGTAGAGGCAGCCCTGTAATTATAGTCTTGTATCTGTAGAAGCTCAACTTGGCACATCAGTATTATGGGTAGGGCATTAGAGAAGGACTATGGCAGGGACATTAGGTTGTGATCTTTTCTGAAGGACAGTTAGTGACATGACTACAGACCTTAAAAATGCTGTGGAATGTGTCAGTGCTATAGAAATACCTATCCATAGTAAGACCTGAATGACCTTTGTTTATATTCAGATGCATTCCTTTATTTTTAGCAGCCTTTTCGATCCTAAACCTTTTTGATATATTACTGAATATATGTGTCAATAAATGTACATCTCAATTGGCCCTGGACTGTAAAAAGATCACACAAACGTTCAGCACGGTGGCTTAAAGGTTAGCACTCTGGCCTTTGCACTAGGTCCCCGGTTCAAATCTCGGCCAGGAGTTTTGCAGGTTCTCCTTATGTTTCCGTGGGTTTCCTCCTGGTACTCCGGTTTCCTCCCACATTCCAAAAAACATGCAGCTAGGTTAACTGGCTTCCCCCCAAAATTGACCTTAGACTGTAGTAAATGATATATGACTATGGTAGGGACATTAGATTGTGAGCCCCTTTGGGGGACAGCTAGTGACATGACTATGGACCTTGTGAAGCGTTGCATAATATGTTGGTACTATATAAATCCTGTGTAATAATAATAATGCCTTTAAAATTGGTTTATACGAATCACTAATGATGCCTGCTAACTGTAATTAGCAATACCTTTAGAACTTAGGCATGTAAAAATGTTTATAAATGGAAAGAAACCCACTTGACTATTTGCTGATAATATTATCTGACATTGGACAGTGACATTTCTACTGACTCCTATGACTATTATTCATCCTTAGCACTATTTATTATGGTTCACTGCAGTACCCATGGACTTGCACAAATGAAACTGTTAATATGGAAAAGTTGTTTCATAGCTAAAGAAATTTTAGTTTGGCTCCATCCTAAATGAAAAAACAAAAGACTTATAGGGATGTATTTATAAAGAAATAAATGTGACTCTTGCCGAACATTCATTATTGGTGAATCAATAACTGTAATTTCAATATTACCTGCCATAAACATTTAGTAAATGTAAAATTCATCAATTTAATGAATACTGAATGAATGTAAACCCTAATACTGAACTTTTCTTATTTTCTCCCTTTCAACAATCCGTTAAATATCCAGGTAAAAGTGTTTTGCTATATCTGTTTGGTAAGTGTTGATCATGTCAGCAATTCAGAACTGTCATGTGTCCTGTGCACACTTCCTCTGTTGTCTCAAAGACAGTAAATATTCATCCTAGCCCATGGGGCTACAGAATATTTATGCTTTATGTTGTGGAGATGGGAAAGTCTAAGTAGTCTGACAAGAAAAACATGGGCAGGACTGACAACACTATCTCTATCAAGGTTATAAAAGTGCTGGGTAATGTCAGCCCACAACAGAAATAAGGATCTGAGTGCTTTTCTGATCTGACATATCAGTGGTTATTTTATAATTGTGTATTTATGTAATATGTGTAGATATTTTTGACATACACTTCAAAATATACTCTGATTGGATAATAACTGGTACAGACACAATTCACATCCACACTTAACTATTAGGATTCACACTCTAACAATTGGAGGAAGGACAACCCCCCACAGTGCTTTGTAAGAACCAAAGCGTGGACCTTGGTTATTTATGGCAGAATTGTTCTATTGCTATATGTTTACATTAAAACATGTTACAATAGTCAGGGCAGAGTTTTTTTTTTTATTTGCTTTGTTTTTGGAGAATAACCATAGTGTAGAGAGTTGTTAGAAAAATGTGATAAAAAGTTGCCTGGGGAGGCTGGCATACAGTAATATACCTGAATACTGCTGTACCCCAGTAAAGGAAGGGTGCAGGCTCTCCACTGTCAGCGCTGGACTTTGGGCTATAAAGGAAAAGCAAGAGATCAAAAATGAAACATATCAAGTCAGTGGTATTGTGTTGAGGTTACTACTATTTGCTTGTCAGCCTACAACTAACCTGGGTATGGCACAATGCTATTAGTGTAAATTGTGTCCAGAGCAGGGTGGCTGCTGGGAAATGGTACAAGCCCAGGAAATCCATTGGTAAGCGGAGCAACCAGGCCAGGTACAGCAGCAGTACCAATGACAGGCGGAGAATGTAGTCCTGTGGAGCAAATATAAATGTTAAAAAATATTAATTAATAGCACAGTTTTAATAACAGCTGTACACAGTTGCTAAGCAACACGTCAGTGTCATTAACCAATGTATTCTTTCCAATGTCACTAAGCAACTTAACTCTTCTCAATGTTACTAAGCAACACAACTCCTGATATTACGAGGCTGCTTCCAGTGTTGCTTAGCAACTGAAACCCTCCTTTATACAAAGGAACTCTGTACATTTGTGCAAAACATCTCCCCCTCCCAGTGTTGCTATGCAACCCAATTGCTTTTGGTGTCCAGACTCTACTTGGATTATTACAAAATGATATCTATTCACAAATTTAAGCATCAAAATCATTACATAGTTGTGACAAATCTGGAAAATGTATCAAATAGGTAGTATTTTTATACATATGTTTATGTTGTAAAGCAATATATAAAGGTATATTTAAAGATTGGTATTATATATCTTGGCACAAATGATATCAGTGATATATGTCATCATGGTAGACAAATATTCACAGTGTTTATAACCTTATGCTCACCTGATGCTGGTGTGATGGGTGTGGCTGGGAGCCCATTCAGGTTGACAGCTCCTATTTGTTGAATATGGCATGGGGGAAATGCCACTCCGGGGCTCAGATAACTACCATGGGATGTTGACAGAACTGTTGTCTGCTGCTGCATCAGCTATAATAAGCAAACAGAAAATGGGTAGAACATAAGGCAAGTTAAACAAGGCTGATTAACCACACAGTACAAGCTAGAATTATAAGCAATCTGTTTCTGATATACATTTATTTTTTAGGTTTTTAAGAAAGAAGTCCATAACAATACAATCTGCTTATATTACACAGACACAAATCAGTATGATGTAAGTTTAAACAACATCTACTGGTGTCATTGAATCAAATATCTAGGTATATAGATAATCAAAGGCAGGAGAAGTCAAGAAAAAAAATTGTGAGATCCAGAATAGGGGAGGGCAGAGAGAGGTAAGTGAGGAAATGATTAGTTTAATGGTAATATACCATAAAGAAATGTAGCAAAATGTAATTATGTTTTAGATAGTGCTTGATGTGGACAATAACCCTACAAAAGACTATATGTAATCATAGTACCTATACAATATATAAAAAATAGAAGCGTCAACAAGCATTTACAAACATCTTCAAGAAGTTTTGCTGAGGTGAACATACAGTAGATTTTTAAATAAGTGATGTGGGGAGGAAGGATACTTTAAGAGCTTTAATATGTAATTAAAAAAAAGTTTTAAAATGATTACCTAGGCTTTGTTTTACCCTAGTGTTTGAATAAAGCTGGGATTAAACAAAGCCCATGTATACAGGACTGATGCATAAATCTAGTGTAGTGAAATCCCTTAGGTGATCTCCTCTGCTGCCTGTCAGCCTCACAGACCTGACCGCAAAATCCTTTAACAGCAAACAATTAGGAAAAGGAGAGAGGAGACTGATGGTGGAAATGAATGCTGATAGACGTATCCAGTGCGGCTGCAAAGGTTAATGTAATAGTAAAACCATGCTCCCATAACCTTTACCAAAATCAATGCAATTCATCTCCCGAGAATACAATCAAACTCAATATATAACATCTTCAGGGCAAATATAATTTATGTAGAAGTGTGATTTACATGGGTTTCATATATATCTATAAAGTGAATTTTATGCCAGTGCCAGTTCATTTGCTTGTTGTTAGCCAAACATACACAGAAAAAAAATAGAAAATGGTGGGGCAAAACTATTACAATCAATGCCAGAAAAGGCAGAACTGTCATACGGTTTTCACAACACAAGGGGGCAATCTTTCCCAACAATTCTCATCCCAAATTAACTCCTTCATCATTAGCTGTTCATTATCTGCCCTAGGGAAGCAGTCCTGAGAATTTCTCTCTTCTAGCTGTGACGTAAAATGTGTCTCTGCAGATCTCGGCTGCATTTCCTTCCAATCCTAGCTGGGTGTCTTCTCTTTCCGAGCTGTCTATCTTTACATCCCCGAGCTGTATATATATCTGCATTCTCTGCTTCATTTTTTCCAGTTGTGCTCCATCAATCACCAATCCATATTCCATTTCACGATATCACAAGCCCCATCGTTCAACAGTGCAAGATTTATCACTTCTAATTTCCAGCTCCCTATCTCCAGGTCAAAGCTGTACATCTTCCATGTGTAAGTCCTTCTTTTTCACTTGCACTTTGGAATACAAATTATGACTCAATCTCATAGCTCATATTGAGTTGCCATTTATGTATAGCTTTTCTAACCCCCAGAATTCTTCACAACATAAAATCAAATATCTAACTGCTAAATTCCTTCCTGTGCTTCGAAACTTACTTTCATTTACAGACTCAGCAAGGAACTTGGCAATACTTTACCTGCATAACAATATCTTTCTACAGCTGTAAAAGCCATGCAGTTTTTCTAAATCATCTATCAATTTCCACCATATCTATATCAATTGTATTAAACATATGTAAAAAATAAATTGGCATATATTGGGATAGGGAGTGTGCTACACTGTGGAAACCAAATGGATTGTTCAAAAATAAAAAGGACTTATGGCTTATTAACCAACATGTTTTTACTTTTGCATAGATAAATCTGATTGGGTTGCTATAGTATACCCACTCTCTGCACCAGCCAGATTTCTTTATGTACAATGTACTTCTATGGCTAACCGTTCCTCATATGTATATTCCAAAGGTGCAGCTCACTTTGATCTAATATTTATGTAATATAACTGTCTATTATTTATATCAAACATGCCATTAGTGATCTTTGGACCTTTAAAAAATCACCATACTCCCATTATTATTGATATATATAAAATTGTATGTATGTATGTGTGTATGTATGTTCCACCATCACTCGAAAACGCATTTCAACCAAACTTGCTATACATATGACTGAGACTCATGTGAGTGCACCAATCATCTTTGTACAACGCTGTGCTATATGTCACAGCTATATCTGGATGTATGTATGTATGTGTTATATATATAGATGTGTGTATGTGATCACTAGGAAACGCATCGACACATTTCAACCATGAGACATTATAATATAATAGTATATCATAAGATTGCAATAAATAAATACCCGGGCTGGGTAATCAGCTAGTATATCTAATATACTCACTCCAACTTTCTTTTACTGATCAAAGATGACTATTTGGTGCTCTGTCAAAGGCAAGTCAAGGCTGGCCTTACCTTCCACTTGTTTAATTACCATGTGTACTCATCATTTTACAATCTATCATTTTCATGTTCTTTTCGCAGTACATATTTGATCTATTTTTCAAATGTTCATTCATTTAGTAAAAGATTTAGGCCGCATGTAAAAAGCTCAGGTCTAGACTGAAGCATAACACACACCAGTGAATGCTGAAAATCGGCCACACTTGTAGCACATGCTTGATGCAGAGCTGTTCACATAAAATGTTGCATACCTGTGATCTAAGTAAGAGAATTTTTGTTTTAACCATCTGCATAGGATAATATTCTACAGACCTCCTCACTGACATAGCAATCTCTAGTTTGGTCCCATTTATTACCCCCGCTACCTGTGCATACAGAACAAGCTGTAACACTTACCGCTTGTGCATATGCACTGTATGGGCTTATGGGGAGAGCTAAAGATGGAGTAAAGATTCCCAGCTGACCAACCATTTGTTGCATTCGGCGCAGTGTCCTCTCCTTATCTGTATCCGCAAATTTAACCACAAGGCTGGATGAGGCACCCTGGTAGTATACAGAAAAGAACAGTGTAAGTAATATGTCTAATATTCTAGTAATGCTAGGCATACACTATGCAATTTTCTCACCATGATATTTTCAATCAACAAAAATCAATTCTTTACAAAGCACTAAAAATCCACTTGTTTGATCTGATCTGTATTGTTTTTTGATCATTTTACCATAGCTTAGTATTTGGCTACCATAAACTATAAACATAATACTCACAGATAGGTCATACATTGGTACAAATATGTGTAATGTGGCATAAAGGGGTAGCATAAAGCTAGCCATTAGCTAAAGAAACCCCCAATGGAAATGTATGAGAAAGCAGACACCTTTGACTTTTGCTTCCAACAATGCTAGTTATTTTGCAATCAGGATATTCAAATGACAGTAATCCTTTGAGGCACAAACCTGAAACAATTATTCAGATATGGAACTCTGATTCATTTGCATGCCTGTTGCAGGTCAGTCACTCATAGGGCATGGGATCAATATGCTTTGCGCCTGCATAGATGTCATTAGTTTGACATCAGTTTAAAACTCTTCTTAAATCATTCAGAAATCATTGTCCTGTGCATCAGACCTGCATTTGATCTCCTTCTGACCTGTTTTAAGCAGGTTTTGCATTACAATGGACTTGAGGACGTGAGGAAAGGAAAAACTTGCTTGATGTTAAAAAAAAGCCCATGGACTATTGCACATAACGAACCTGATTTACTAAAGCTCTCCAAGACTGAAGAGGATACATTTTTGTCAATGAACCTGGGTGATCCGAAAAACCTGGAATGGATCTGGTCCAGGATTAAAAACATATGCTAATAAATAGCAAACAACTTTAGAAAATCTATTCCAGGTTTGTTGGATCTCCCAGGTTCACTGATGAAAGAGTATCCTTGGAGAGCTATAGTAAATCAGGCCTAAGTTGTTAGATACATGCAGGTAACTGGCATTTTTCAGAAGAAGAAAACCTGCCAATATTTTTCAATACAGTGTTTTTTTCAGAGTGTGTTCCTGGTAGAACAATCAATTTCTACTTCTCTAGGAAAAAATAGATTTGGCAGCAATTTTTTTTTACCTTGCAGATTTTATAAACTGCTCTATGTAATTTTAAAACAGGTAATCTAAAATGTCTAAACCAGCCTTTATGACTATATTCTTGCATGGAGGTACCCTTAAAATAAGGGTCTTAGGGAAGCACTAATAATTAGTAATAGATATGTTTTTTCTAAAAAAATAACAAAGCGTTTCAGCATTACCAGTTCTTGTTTTTTGTGTAATTAGGATATGTATAACTTACTGGCATTGTCTGACTTCCATGCAGGGCATGTATCGCTGCCTGAGCCTCAGCGTGAGATGAAAACTTTACAAAAGCACAGCCTGAAAAAAACAAAACAGTACACAGACTGCTGAGAATCCACAGTCCAAAAGTTAATACGTAACTTTATAAATAAAATATGACTACTTTTCACAGACAGACATACTGGTATTACACTGAAATCTGAGCTACGGCCTGTATGTGTACCTACAACATTCCCTCACTCTTTGGCCTAAAGTTGCCTCCTCAATTCCCCACCCGCCTATAAGGGGTGCAGTGTCTGCTAAATGTGTACAGAAGTAGTCACTCAGACATAAAATGCTCTCTCATAAGATGTGGTATAAAGAAAGACACTACATCAGAATTACTTCTGATTATAAAAGACAAGGGATATTCTATGGTCACAAAGGCCTACAAGTCCTGAGCCTGACAGAACAGTCCACTTTCTGAACTTACCTTTGCTGCTTCCATCAGGCCCCCGTAGAACAGAACATTCCTCAATAGATCCAAAGGCTTGAAACATGCTGGTCACTTCTTCTTCTGATTGTTGTTTGCTCAGCATCCCCACAAACAGTTTGCGGTCACCTACGGCCCAATATTAAAGTTAGTGCCAGATGACACATTGTGTAGTGGGGTTTATAGATAAATCTGACAAGATTAAAAATTCCATTTGTGAAGGTGATATCAAAATATCAAAATATATAAGGGCCTACCATGTTGGTGTATCAAGACAGGCAGTATATTTGCATGGACCTATTAGGTTTCTAGCCTCACATTGCATTATTATTTGGTAAAAATTATTGGGACACATATACAAATTATTCACTTGATAACTATTCAATGTATGGGTAATAATGACTCCTACAACCAATGAATGTGTTTTGGGCTGGGATAGTAGATACAGATGTATGAGGACCACGTCTGTCATTCTCCAGTATGATCCAGATATTTGCTGTTAAATACAGCCACCAGAATCTCCGCTACAATAAAAAGGGCAAGTGCACAAATCCATGTTCATTGGAAGATGGAGTCATTACACAACTGGACATTTTATTCTTGGCAGGTTGCTTTATGCTATATGGATAAATATTTGCAGGATAAATTTACAATGATACAATGTGAGGTGGTAACTGAGCTGTATATGCCAATTACACGGGTCTTATGTATCAATATGTTCAGTCTTAACCAAAATTGGGTTATTATCCAACTGCCACCAATTACATTAAAACTTTGCGGCAGTTCTGATGCTGACAGGTAGATACAAAGACATACCCCCAGATTATAGTACACTTTGATACATAATGCCCTGTGTTTGCCAATTCAAACACCTTAACTGATCTTCCTTTGTAACTGAAGGGGTCATGGAAAATCTAATTAAAGCAAAGTAAAATTCCTTTTATCACACTAATGACATCTTTAAGGCATATATGTAACACATGAATGGTAAATGACACAATATACTATCTTCTACACATGCAGGGTTTACTCATGCACATACAGCCACTGTACTTTGTAATACTGGGTGAATGGTATTCACGTGACCTTAAGATGACAAATGTATTGACTGAACAGTATGTTAAACTCATATACATATAGCAGCATGTACATATTCCTCAGGGTGATTCAAATGTATACATTTTCGTGTAATTAGAATGCCTTTATTATATTTACCACATGCCTGTGGACTTGACATAATAGCACGCACTCATGTGTAATTCATGCAGAATGGCAGACAAATGTCAGCGACCCACTAAACATTCCACAATATTGTATTGACATACTACACACAGCTGATACAGACCCCCCTTTCTCCTCCACACACATGCTGCACAGAGCATCCTACTCCCTCTACCTCCCATCTTGCATGCTCTGTTGCACTCTCTCTCATCACAATCCCCCTCCACACACCAGGCCCCCTCTCTTCCCCAGGAGCTTCTCTCTCTCTCTCTCTCTCTCTCTCCCTCTCTCTCTCTCTCTCCACCCTCTGACTGGCAATTTCACATGTTATCCTGCAACCATGAAGATCTGAAGCTGAAAGCATCATCTGGTTGCCAAGGCAATAGGATGTGGCAGCACGCGTGTGCCAGGGTGGTGGTGATATATATTGTAGGGGTTTAAGGAGTGCTCAGCTGCTGGAGACAGTGGCAGCAAAACCAGGTCAGGGAGGCTGGACTAAGCAGGGGGATGTGGGGACGCATGACTATATAATGATGATGATAAGTATCCTTGAAATAATAGGCATTCTGGCCTGTACAATGAAATAGTAAATGCATCACTCCTAAACAATGCATGCTGTTTAATGTTATAGAGTATCCAGTCATTCACATTTATACTCATGTACACGCCACGCCTCATTTGAGTATATCAGTTTTGTATAAATCTTATATCATCACTGATTACTCAGTATGCACGGTGATCCCGGTGAACATGTATACCAAGCACATTGCAACAGGCATTGGTTACCTTCACAGTAATAATGAAAGCACTGCCCTGGATTACAATGATACACATAAAGGCATATACAGATAACACAATCATTGCACATTGTAATGTCACATAAAGACAGATTTGTAGATAATAGAGGTTGAAAACCAAGCCTTCGCACTATTACGTCCAAATCTATAGACAAAGCTGTCAGAAATAAGATAAATATACATCAGAGAGGCCAGATTTATTCATGCATTTTATTACAAATGCCTTGATTGAAAGCCACCAATCTGTCCATGAACCATGTTCAGCAATACACTATAAAATGATGATGAGTCTCCACACAGTGACAATGACCATGGCTCTCGTTATGATTCTGCAGTAATGAACATGCTGTGCGTTATAATGATACAGTGTAAACGTACATTGATGTTGAACACTCTGTGATCTAGGGTGTATAATAATCAATGTTTTAAATGAACACACAGGCCCACATGACGATGGTTCTCTGAGCTTAGGGATGTAGGATTGCTTTGGAAGACACTTCTAAGCATTTTCCCAATTCTCAGTGAATACATACCTCCCCGACTTTCGCTGTCTGCAGGCTTCACCTGAATGGGCCTTGCCATCTGGAACCAGAGAACACGTGGGATAAATGACCCAAACCGTATGCAATAATGAGAAATGTATAGATCTTTTCTATGCTTGTGCAACGCTGCACTAGCACAAAAGATGGGTCGTACTTGTCCTGCAAACATCAAACAGTTATAATATTGTACTCATACTTGTACTCATTATAAAGATGCCAAACCATTACAGCATTCTGGTCATTGTTAGTGATACAAAAACATTTGCAAATCGTGTGCAAAAATATTTAAATTTTGATTTGTCATTAAAATCAGGAGAAGTTGCAACATCCACCAAACATATAACAAAATAACTATAAAACTGTGTTCCTTTAAAGCTGTGTGGAATGTTGTGATGGTATGCAATGTGCAATAGTGCCTTATGTACAGTGATTTAGATAAATTACTTTTCTATTCTTTTTGCACTACTTCATCCTAGCTGTCCACGAAGGGTACCTGCAAGTCCCAGTAAAAATTATACATTCCATATCTTGCATTGATGAGGGCCAAACTAGTTGTGCGTGCTGTATGTAAATTGTAATAAATCATTTTGTAAATTTAGGCTGCATATGAGCTGTAGAAGAGTGGTCTGGATGCATACCAGGAATGCATAGCCACAAAAGCATAACTAGTTTGCATGAACACACATATTTTGGAGCGGTGTTGGAAATGATAACATCCAATAATGACACGACATGACTTTGTTTAGGGATGCATATTGTATTTTACTGCCTACAGATTTTCTGTTTAAATAAATAAATGTATCTGTTTTACTAGTTACTTACTTTTCTATAGTGTTTTACTAGGTTTTCCTTAATTTTATTAGGGAAATATAGAATATACATATTTGATGCACATGTTGATCTGCCTATTTAATATATTCCCTGCTTAGAATAGTCCGCTGGACAAAACGTTAATCAACAGCAGCAGCTGAAAAAAAGAGTGGAATGCAGAATAAGTAATATTCATCATATTGCTGTGCTGCCCTGTGGTGCTGACCCAGAACACATCACCAATAAATAGGCTAGCCTGTCTCTCAAATACAGAATATGTATGAGCTGACTGTGCAAAACAGACTTTAACAGTTTAAAACTTACTTAGCACCATGGAAATTCACCTGCCTAAAGTGACCCTTGATACATACCACTTAGAAGCCCAAAGTGAACACAAAGCTCCAAGTATCATTTTGAGTAAATGCTTAATAACTGTATTGCAACCTTTTGGTTTTGGTAAAATAGGAAAACGCTGGAGTTCATTATATTCATTATTTTATGTTTCAAAGCAGGATATGGCTCAGAATATTTGCACATGTTTGAATGTTCATGGCTTAATCTATATGGATGACATCTAAGAAACCCCTTTGCCTGTGCTGTTGGTTGCTGCTGGGATATGGATCACTGAAACGCAGTACAGACAACATGAATAAACACAATAGTAAGGTAAATGTAGATTTCTGCAACTGTAAATCTCTGAATTGAATGTGTTACCTGTGACTCTAGAAGCCATAGGAACTGATTATTGCGATGAGGCTGCACCCTCTCTAGGGCTAATTACAAGCTTCAGATCAGTAATCTGGAATATGTGTATTGTCTAGTACACTCAAGTTTTCACTTCCAATCCAATGCCCGGGAATGTGAAGTGAATTCAACAGCTGACTGATCATGTGCAACTGATTTTTTTGATCACTCCAGACATGGAGTGATCAAACAAGTTTATTTATGTACCAATGATGAATTATATCCAATTGAGAGCTCACATGGTCCTGTGGTTCATCTCATCCCCATCCTCAATGACGGGAAGGCAAAATACCATGTGTGCCATGTTGTGTAACTGATGACTAATCATTTACCAAATAGTAAATTGATTGGTTTGTGCACAAAAAAATGTCAATCATAAACAGCCTTTTACTCTATGCAATTTGGATATCATAACAGAATTAAAAAGGTTCTCATACCTGATACAGTTGAGCAGTAACAGATTAATTACGGAAAAATAATAAATGCAGAAAGAAAGGACATTGATACTTTTTATGAGGCCAAACGGTTTCATTTATAAAAAAGGTAATCAGACATTTCCTCAAACATTCCCTCATGGGAATCTTCCAGGTCCATGTGTTTAAATGGTAGTAATTGATCCCCATGAGGGAATGTTTAAAGAAATGTCAGATTCCCTGTTTTATAAATAGGGCCCATAGTAATTCACAATTCAAATGTCCCTCCCTCTGTTAAAAAGAAGCACTGTGCCAAAAAAAACATATCCCGGTGTAAAAAACTGCCCCAAATGGCATAATAGCTCTGCCACAAATGTCTGTATGACTTCTATTGACTATCCATAAATGTAGGTGTCATAAAATGATTTCAATTAGCCTGATTTGCGCTATGTGGGTGTCTGGCTCTGTCTGTAATTTGATAAATCCCCCTCATGGCATAATAATTATTTCTGATTGACACTCAGGCTACATTAATATAGAAAAAAGGTATTGTCCATAACAATTAAAGTTCTGTGTTAGGCCAACTGAACAACCTTTTAGTGAGCTGCTTAAAATATCAAGTGAAATATCAAACATGTATACATATCCGGTTTTGTGTTCAGCCTTAGACTGAGATTCTGGCATACCCTTTGGGACTTTTGAACAAAAGGGAGTCTATTTTCAAACTATGTATCTTTAGGAACAAGTACCTTTGATTCACTGAAGTCTAGTCATTGTTACAGACTAGCTGACATCTGTGATTTTAGCATAACACATATATAGATCTACCTTTATGTACTCTGCACTGGTCTTTGATTGGTTCAGTCGAATTCCATTCCATTTGTGGCCTTCTCTACATCTCAACATTTAATGTTACTCTACATCCCTCTTATAGTTTTATTTACACTGCCAGTTTTTGCCACTAGCAAAAGAGACTTAGGGTCGAATGTGATTTCACACAGCTGGAATGCCATAAAAAGCTATGTGGCATAGCACTGCAGTTTTCAATTATAGGCGATGACAACCATGGCAGCTGAATGGATTTCTTGACAGTGGGATGAGGGCTGTGTATTGTTTCAAGCAGTACAGATATAAGTTTGATATATAGACGTCTGAATGGAGAGCTGAGTTTGCAGGTGTAATATACAGGACAATGGGTGTAGTGTAATTTATATCTGTCTTTTATAGCTGCATGTAGCGATATTAGTGAACAGACAGAGTAACAAATTCTGACATGTAAGGTTAATTGGTGTGTGTACAGAGGATTCACTCTCTGTAGCTGAGTTACTGTGAATTACATGGGAAGTTATATATGTATTGGGCTTTCAGAATACCAAGGACGATCTTATAGTGTGATATGTAAGGCTTATTTTAATTAGCAAGACCGGTGTGCCATTGCAAATCAAATGTAAGGAAGAGAAATGAGTGTAATTTTTTTTATTTTATTAGTGTTATTAATGCACCATTACCAGATGTGATTTTTACTTTTCTGTATGCTTGTTCTTCCATATTTTTATTTTTGCATTTTATAAGAAATTTGAACATTGACCACTAGAGGCAGACTATTATATCCAATGGCACCCTGGTATATGAGCCACACAGGAAATTCAATGTTTTATTAAAGGCTTTATCTCCTAAAAAAAATGAATGTCCACTACATTTTTTAAATAAGCCTAAGCTGTCTTTTGAGTACCCAATCAGGAAAGAAAAAAAGAACAATTTTATGCACACAACTTTCATGTTTGAACAATCCTTTTTTTTAACAAGTCTCTTCTTCTCTAGTAAATAAACCCAAATGACTTTCATAGCGAGAAGGAGCATTTAAACAAAGAACATCCGGCAGGCTTGCATCTTTAATAACTTAAGTTATCACTAAGACTCCAAATTTACTGTATTAATCAATAGCTAACACAGTACAAGACTCCGCTATAAATTATTAATAGAAACCTTTAAAACAATAAACAAGCAATGATAACATTATTTACATTTCCTCTAATAGTTTTTCGGATCCGCCAATCCAATTAGTTCTACCAATTGTACCATTGCAGGTATTTAGATAAACAATTTACACAAATTGCTAATAAAGACATCCACAACATGTTCATTACAAAATAATAATATACAGTTCAATGTTGTTTGTGATTATTCTGCATGTATGAGAACACTATAAGGTATATTTATAAAGCAGTGAGTCTGAACATTCACTGAAACATTCACAACAATCTTCGAGGTCCATGTGTGTCAATGCCAGTAACTGATTCTCCACCAGGGAATATTTCAGCGAATGTCAGATTCACTGCTCTATAAAGAGACCCCTATATGTGTTAGTTTGAAAAACATACAAAAAATAGTTTACCAGATCAAGCCGTGATATAATAAAAGGCAATGACCCACAGCAGCCAATTAGCGCGCTCTTTTTGTACAGCGTGCTCCAAACTGACAAAAGGTGATCACTATGGGTTAATGCACTTTGCATAACTTGTCACTTTTTACATAACCTCAACAAATATGTCAAATAGTCTTTTTAGGCAACATAATAACCCATTTCCATTAAAAAGGGCTGTTTATTTATATCTAAACTCCAGGCATTTTTAAAATGGCACAAATTATTGATGCTCTGTAATCATCATTACATTCCCAAATTGAAAGCTGTGTAAGTATCTTGTGATCTGGTAACAACAACCTTTTACAATAGCTGTACAGCAAAAGTTAAGCAGAAAGGAAAAGCAGAACAAATACCCAGTTTAGATGCACCTAAGTTAAAAGGGAAGAGATCACAGTGATAGAAAGAATAGCTCAACAGTCTGCTACTTTTCTTTTCACTGTTCATTCAGAAGATATGGGCAAAAAAGTGAAAATGAAACTGCAGCAGTAACAAAGCAGCTCTCCTAAATTAGGCAATGATGAGTGTTGTGGCAATCTTGCATACATATACAAATGAATGAACCAACATATATATCATTTGGAAGGTGTAACAACTTACTTATATGTATTTAATCTGTGTATTTGCTTGGAGCCCAGCTTTAAAGAATGCTTTAACCATTGTATACATACATGCTGTGTGTAGTAACAATTCTTAATATGCAGTGTTTCCTTTTATGCTATTGTAATTGATTTACAGTCCAGTTTCAGGTTTTGTATTCTTAGTATTATTTAGAAAATGAAAGGTAAAACATGGCAGGATATATTGAGCAATACTTTTTTCTCTTGTTTCCGTTTTAATCAGCTCCACTGAGGTTGTAAGGAAATCATTGTAAATGCAATGATTTTTAGTAAATGCATTAACAATGGCAGAGTGGGAATTGGACCGTGGGAAACTCCCATGATTCCATGGTCCAGGTACAACTATAGATCCTAAAAAGATTGAAATGTACCTGCGCTCCTGATTCTATTTTTAAGCCTATTATGTGTGTATTTTAATTGTCCCTTTTGTTGGGTGAATAGATAGATACACCTAATTTAGCAGCAGGGGTAAATAGCAGTGGGTTACTTGCAAGGATTTTTATCTCTCACCGTGTTAGTTTTGTAAATTTAACCTGTTAGCTTTACAAAAAAAAAAGTTTAAACAATCAATGTCTTTAGTTGAACACAGACATCCAATGACATTTTAAAAATGTTTTATTTATTTAGGTGTCAATTTGACTTGTTCTAAAATTTCACAATCTTTTTTCACAGCAGGACTCTGTTGACATGCAATAAGGTCTATACAGTGGAGAGTTTAGAAGACCTTCATTAATAAGATTGCAGTGATTCAGGCCATGACCATGACCCCAGTTACAGTCTTAGTGGATACCAGCAACCCCCGAGTAGCACAACATCAATCACATCCACAACAATAATGGGGACCACATAACACACCATCTCACAAGAAATAGCTTCATTAGAGTTGGCATTGACACTCTTGTGTCTCCTGTCATCTACATTCTTCACTTACAATGTGGTAGATGAAAGAGCCTACTGGGTCAGAGAGAAAATTTCACCAAAAGAGTGTAATATGTGGCTTTTATATATCAGACTTGGACTGACTAGCTCAGGACCAAGCTCATAAGCTATAAGTATAATTAATTCAGGCCTCATAGTTTACCCTTAAACAAAACATTAACAAAAGTGATAATGCCTATGAAAAACATTGGTCTTTGTAAATGGTTTGTTTAGAACAAAGAAATAAAAATGAAAGTTTTACAGCACTACTGTAAATGTAAATATTTGCAAAATTGTTATCATGGGTATGTTTGGGTTCTCCAGTGGTGGGTATGAGCTCACTTGAGGGGTAAAGTCCAGTTTTTTACATAGATTTTCAAGGAGGTATATATTTCATTGTGAGACACTAGTAAGATAAAAAAAAATTCCTTTGGATTGGCCCAATGGCAAGTGGAGGTATCTTAAAAGAAGATTGAGTGTGCTTAGCAAGTAAAATATGCCAGGAGGAGATGGTGGACCCTGATGGGGTTTAATTGCATGCACTGTCCAGAGTAATATTTTTATTTTTTTGCTGTTATCATCACTATAAGTCTGGCTTATTTTTTCCCAAGAAAGAAGTGAAGTACTTAATAGCATCCATGATATACTGCATTTGAACCAGCAGCCACATAGGAACTGGCTGACTGCAAGGATGATCGGCCACTGCCCATGGAAGGCTCATTACAGTTATGTTTGTATAAAATAAAATGCTATCAAAAAAAAAAAAACAGCATCACAACTGTGAAACATAGTGTGAGGAGTTAATGATCTTGGATTACATTGCTGCCTCAATGCCTGAATAGCTTACAGTCATTGAGGGAGTAATGACCTCCAAGCTATCAGGAAATTCTATAGCAGAATGTTAGGGCATCTGTCTGGGATCTAAAAACTCAACAGAAGTTGGGTCATGCAGCATGACAACGATCTGAAAAGGCATAAATAAACAACAGAGTCGTTAAAACAACAGAGATTACATGTTTAGAATGGCCAAAATCCTGAGCACAGGGCCACAGTCCTACTGTGATAACGGGTGCTGATAAAAGCAGTGGATTAAAACATCTACATGGTTATGAACAGGTTAGTATAAAAGAAATCACCTAATTGCGGAATCTTTCTGATCAGCAACCGCATTACTTTTTCCATCAATGTCCCTAATTGTTTCAGGCGTTTGATCAATTTAGGATATGGCAATGAAATATGTGTGTGTTGTCTCGTAAATAAGATCAGCTTGCATTTATTAGAATGAGACAGATTGAAGATCACATCACATTTTAGAAGCCATTCATGCAGAAATCCTGAAATTCCCAAGGGTTCTTAAGCATGTGATTTTAAATCAAAATGATATTTAGATAGATAGACAGGCAGGATAGATAGAAGGACAGACAGATAATATATATATATATATATATATATATATATATATATGTGCATTAATGCAATTTATGTAACTCTTATATAACTACAAATTACACAGCACTACATACATCTCCCTGAGTATTTCAGAGCTGTCAGCCCCACTCTTTTGCTTCCTCATTTCTCTCACTGTCAAAACCTATCTCTGCCTCTTTCTGTCTGTTTGTGTATGTCTCTGTGCTGTGCCCGGGGCTTTGCATCTGTCTCTCTGTATTTCTGTGTCACTGGCTCTGTATCATTTTGGTCTTGCTCCTTTGTCACTCTGTTTGCAGTATGTGTTTAGTTAATCTTAATTCTTTAGTAATTTTATCTCTTTATTTGTAGCATTTGCATTTTGGATCTCTTCTTGTCTTTTCCTCCCAATTAGTCATTCTTTGTGCCTCTGGAAAGGCCAGTCTGTGCCCCTCTGTTTTTTATTTTGCTATGATCGTATGTACAGGGCTGGTCCCCAGCTGTTGTCTCCCAGGAGCCCATACAGACCCCTGTAATGTTTGGAACTGTCTTCCAACTCAAGTTTTAGAAGATCTTCCAGTCCAGATGTATCCAAACCACAATGAGGGGAAAACAAAGATCATAGATGGGGTGGGCAATACAGACAGTAGGGTGACAGGGGAAAGCTGTAAAACCTAAAAGTAGTACACTGTTAGATGTATTGAATAGGTGTCTAATCATGACTGATCATAATATACAGGGGCATGCATTGTTTTTATTATACAAGTACAGCGAAGCGCACTATATAAAAAGAATAGATATGTACTGTATTTATACATCTTTTACATATATATCTATATAAGTTTAGCAATATGTATAAAGCTTACAGTGCATTTGTAGCATACTTTGAATATGGAAAATGCTGAGCAATGCATGTTCGCCTGTATCACTTGCAGAACAATAGAGAATCTGCACATCAATGCCTAAAAACACATATATGCTCAGACATATAAACTCTAGGCTACCCCATATCTCCCCCTCCCCCAGACCTGTCACTCCAACTATAACAGCACCTCTCTGAAAAGGATGGAGTTACCATAGAAACGGCTATTCACCGCAAGGAACCTGACATTTGCTGTCGTCGTGGCAACCAGCACTTAGAGGCACACGCCACTTGTACCTCGATTCTTCAGTCTCTGTGTGTATGCATTTGTGTGTAAAAATCCCCAGAAGCTGACACTCTACAACAGCGTTACACG
This sequence comes from Pyxicephalus adspersus, assembly GCF_032062135.1. Lineage (NCBI taxonomy): Eukaryota > Metazoa > Chordata > Amphibia > Anura > Pyxicephalidae > Pyxicephalus > Pyxicephalus adspersus. The sequence goes on from NC_092860.1 coordinate 55,078,161, forward strand.
TGAGGGAATCCTTTGCCATGATTATACATTTGATCGGCATTGCATCAAATGTATAATCAAATGAGAAAAACATAGCCACATTTATATACAAAACACCATGGAAAAGGTATTCTCAGTAAACAGAATTCATGGAGAACAATGGATATATTTGGCCATTTTACAAAAAAATTTTGCCCCAATTTGTAAAGTATACACTGAATTTCTATGCATGATTCTGCTTGCATAGAGCATAGCCCCCTCCCAGACAATGCTTTCACTCCACAATAGCCTAAAGAAGAAATTATTTTGCTGGTATAACAAAACAAGATCCATAGTATCATTTTTAACGCATTTGTAGACCCAGCACCCAAATACATTTGTTAGCTGCTACTCATCTATTTGTATTCCTAATTTTACTGTCCAGTAAAGGGAAATATTGCAAATAATGTTTGCCTTTTTTTATAGTATTGTTATTCCGGTCCTCTATGTAATGAGATTTGATGAGATAAATGTGTTTCTTTTTTAAGATACAGTTTTTCCAACCATTTCTGTATAAATGAATATCACAGGAAACAGCTGAATTTGTGAGTGATTCTTAATTATTGATATTTACTATTTCATGTGCGAAAAGTGCGAGACCCAAGATATAATAATACATATTTATTAAGAGGGTTGATGCCTGTGGTCTATACAGGCTTAGTCTGCATTTTTCTCCACCTGACCATGAACAAGTTTATTGCTCCAATGTTCAGGCCACCTCCATGTTGGATATTTCTAAGAATACCAAGAAAAACATCACCAACTATCCGTACCCAACACAAATCTTACCAACAGCAATTTTACATGTGCACGTTCTTCTAGGAATAGTCCCAGGAACCCTGTGGTCGGTGCTGTTTAAACTTGCTTTAACAGATTAAAACATGGATTGGGATAACACCTAGCCAGTAAATTGGATATTTTCTCTGAAAATTCAGGACACCAGAACTTGGCAATGTGCATTATGAGCGTATAACCCTCTAGCATTTATAAAGCTGCAGCTGTTGGTGAATAAAAAATGAACAATGAGTTGGAAGCAACACAAAAGTATAATATGATACAGTATAATAGGAAAACATGTAATATTATCCAGTGGCATGTGCCATATAACTTGCCTGTGTATTACCTGCAAAGCTAACCCCATGACTTAAAACACTTTGTAATCACTAAAGTGCTGGACAAAAAGAAAATCAGCGGTACTCTAAAAGTCCAGTAGGTTCACAATCTTAAAGAGGAACTAAACTGAAAACTGCCTAAAACAAACAAAAAAAAAACTTACCATCAATCCTGCAGGGCAGTCGAACCATCCGGAGGTGTCTTCAGTTGGGTCCCGTGTCGTCCCAATCTGTCTCCAAGCCAGCGCGCAAACAACAGAATTTTTACTTTACATATTAGGGTTGTCCACCCTTTTATGTAAAGTGAAATTTCGGAGTTTAGGTACGCTTTAAGTGCTAAAGTTAGAACAATGATCTTTACTTTTTCCTTTTCTGCTACACAATATTAAAATGTTACATATGGTCACTCTGATGACCACCTTCTCTGTCTCAATATTTTTAACTGATTTTAAATACATAAATAAGCATAAGGGGAAATCAGATACAGAAAAGTGACACAAGTCACAAAGAATAGTACAGTGTTTCCATTATCTGAAAATAGTCCATTTTTTGTATAGCTTCTCGGACCCAGGTTAAGATAAACTCAAAGAATAATCCAATCCCTTCATTTAAACCCCTTGAATTGAGGTTCCAAATCTGGTTCCAGACATAATATAATTCGCAGAAACACTGTAGCAAGTCCAAAGAAGGGAGTAAGAAAACTAAAGGTTAGGGCATGACCAGATAAAGATGGACCAAGAAGAATGTAAAACTAATGGTAAGATAACCAAAGAGAAGAAAGCCGAGAGAACAAGGCTGAAGAGGCCAGAACAAAGGGAGGAGTAAGGGGGACAGGGCACCAGTTATTGCCCAGACCACTGGCCACAAAAATTGTCAGGTTGCCTAACATTGGTTAAGAGAAAGATGACAAAATGTATATATTTCTGATTATCAAATATGGAGGAATAGGTTCCTTAAATAAAAGCCATACTATTCATGGTAAATTATTTACTATATGTTAATCACAGTGAAAAATAAATGAAAGTTATGTGAGCCAGTAAGGGAACTCCTCAAATTCCTGATGTACACTGAACAGAAGAGTAGACCTTCATAACTTGATCAAGATCACTCATTTGTCTTTGCTGCCCACAACTTAACCACAGCTTAATAAAACATTTGTCCATGCTTTACAGTCTGTATCTGGTGCTCAGTACTTAGGTTTAAACAGTAGCAGAGTATAAGCACCTTTGCTCCATAGCAGGATTGCTTTAAGGAGAATGTATAGTGTTTGTTTATTAATATTATTTATTTATATTAATAATAAACAAACAGGTAAATAATTGTTTTCTATTATTATTTTGGGGGTTTTCTCAATCAGAAGGTAGATCTTTTGGCTTCTTTTTACTGTTGTTTACAGAGCTCTGTAACACAAGCTAAAATTTACACACTATGATCAATGATACAGAGCTGTAAAGCTACGTACACACTTCCAATTATTATCGTTGGAAAACGAACGACGAACGTTCCTGCACGATATACACGAACGATCGTATAGCACCGATCCTGCACATAGAGGTAACGACACGATCGTTCGTAGATATTGTACACACAATAGATACGATCGTTTGAGCGATAGAGGAACTATGTGCACGACAGGAAAGTGAACGGACGTTCGTTCATTACGCATGCTCTGAACGTGGACGATCAACGAACGACCGTACACACGAACGATGTTCAACGATCGTCGTCCAATCCGATCCGTCGGTCCGGTCGTTCGTTTCCAGCGACTTTCCTCGTTCGTCGGCGTCGTTGGTTACTTTTTTACGAACGATTTTTTGCCCAATCGATCGTTCGTCGTTCGATTGGAACGATAAAAATTGGAAGTGTGTACGCACCTTAACTCCTTTCCTATCAAACAACTGCCACTTTAGTTTCTATTATACATGCAAGCATTATGGTGGCCATTTTTTGCTGTGCTGTCTCTTACTAGAGAATCTTTTCTTTGAATCCCTTCTAATGTATTTAATCTTTGTCTGTATAACAAAATAACTTTGTTGGTGCTCAATTAGTGTCTTTTTATATGCTCTCCAAAAGGTGGCCCAGCTGCACAGCTAAACTGCAGACAAAACAGTCAAATCCCCCAGCCTAGGTCAGATGTGTGTACACATACATTTTATGTCCATGTTTCTTTACCCTTATTCACACCATAAATTTTGCTTTGCTGTGCAAAGGATTAAAAGTACTAATTGCATTGGTTAGCATGCATTCCCATATGATGATTTTGTCCTTGCAGATATGCCTTAGGTTAATCCTGACTTGTGTTTTTCAGCTCATTAGTGAGAATGGGGACCTTATCTTTCCAAGTTTTTGGGCATCAGATCTAGGACTGATGTAATGTATCTATGTAGCAGTGCTGGGTAGAGGATACCATTTGCTGGTTGGATCAGTTTTTAAGATCTTTCTGAATTCCAAAGTTTATTGAATATTTATTCCTTCTATTCCTTTTTCTATCTGTAGGGTAAAAAGTGTATTTTTTCCACAGTCCCTGAAAATATTTGGCTATTTTATGCACATCAGGACAACATGAGATCCAAAGTCCAAGGCAACAGATAAAAGACTAAAACTGGTCTCAATGTGATTTTTGAGCCAACTGTTTATTTATCGAAAAGAGATTTTTTGTATGAAAAGTATTTTACACATTAAAACCACCATAAAAATTAATCTAATGATTGAAAATTTTCAGAGCAATCAAACCAGTTTATCAATTTTAATTACTATAACCCCACTTACTAAAATTTCTGATAACATTTTTATATAATTTCATAAGTGATGTTACCCCTTTTTAAATATATAGCTTTCAATAAAAAATATTGGCTGGTGTAAAGGTTCTTGTTCAGGTAGTTTGTGTTATTGGGTGACGTGTATCTGGTAAAGAGTATAGGCAGCCCTGCCAACACTCCCAGCCAGGTGCAGCCAAGTCCCATCATGAACAATGGCTTGCAGCCATCATTGGAAGAAGTACATATAGACTGAACATTACTGCAAAGCTTATGTAGGGGATCAGGATCACTAACGCGCATAACAATTAAAACATAGGCTGTCACCCATGTTGTTAATTAATATCAAGTTGCCCAGATTGCCACTTTGGTGAAATTGCATGTCTTTTCTGCGCTACCCCTATGGTTTTTTTTGGATAGCCTAGATTGCAACCCCATGTTCACATCTTTCCTACCATGCTGCCATCTTTCTTGAGAACCCAGAGGCTGGACCTGCAACATTCCCTGTGAATATGGGATTCTGTATAATATGCCTGTATTTTGATTTTGCTCCATTTCCTTTTGGTGACAATTGTTAGCTGTCCTCTAATTCATTTTGATTTACAAGAGGTGGAATTCACTGGTGGATCTGGAATGGATTTTATAAAGTGTATATCCTACTTACTATTTAGAAAGTCCTTTCTTTCCAGTCTTTAAAGGACAGTAGACATGTCCCAAATTCTGAAATGTTCCCCGATTTGCAACTTTAGCAGTATGCAAAATCACTCGCTGGTAATAAACCCACCCCTTTGTTTCTAATGGATTTTGAGCAGACTCTCATACTTATTATAATATTATTATTACCTTTCCAGCTAGGGCTGCATATATGCTTGAGTCCTGAGTTATTTACCAGCTGATGAGAGAACATAGAAAGCAACACCAGCTGGAAAACTGCAGGCTGGAAATTCCTGTAGTGGATATATAAAGCTCTGTGAATCCCCTGGAGGCTGCTTTTTCATCTACCAACCCTTTAAATCTATAAACACTCATTGATTAAACAATTGTTAAGCACAGCCAGGTTCGAATACAAAGGTATTGAAAAAAATCAAGCCAGCTTGTCTATAAACTAAAGAGACTGTCTTCTGCAATATTCATACGTAATACACAGAAACTTGACTTACAGCTGTCAAACGAACTCTGATAAACTGAAGTCTGCCCTGCTATTTTCTGGCCCAGTAAAGGGACATGACGATTAATTAATTTATGTAAGAGCTTTTCAATCTGCCTGCAAGTACATTAGAGCTAAACTCGAGGGAAATGATAAAACTTTTCTTACAACAGGCTCCCCCCTGACTGCAAGGGTTACATGCGTTTTTTTCTGGGGTACCATTCAAAAGTACTTAACTTACCTCATCCCAGCAACTGGCAATTAATTCTGTTCTCTGATACTCCAGATTGTGAACCCTTGGCATCTTTACTTATAATGCATGATTGTTGGTTCTGCATTGTACATAATACTGTCGGAGAAACTTAGTTTTTGGAAATTATTATGAACCTTGTTTTTTTTCATCCAGCGCAGGTTTCTTGACAAACACATTGCACTCTACCTATTGGGTGAGTAAAGCAGGACGTGTGTTTCATGTCTGGAAAATAGCATGTACTTCTGATTTCAGAAGTGGTGCTGGATACCGACATTCACTGCTTATCATTTTTATCCAAGGGCTATACATGGCAAGATCATGCCATTATTCTACAAATAGGGTTTTCTAACTGGCCCTGAATTCTGTACTTCAAGATTCTGATCTAGGGACTGGTTCTTTTTTTGCCAATTCTTGGTCACTGCACTTGGATGTAAATTTCATTCTTTGTAAAATCTGATTGTTCTGTGGCCTTTACAAAGGGGCCTACATGTCCTTTTGAAACACTGTATCACTAGGTCATACTGATCTACATAAAACAGTAAACAAAATCCTAACTTTATGTGGAGTATCATATAATAATATATTATATGAATACATTTTACATTATAGAAGCCTTTAAATGACAAATGGTGCAAGAAGATGCTCCAGGGACAAGTCACAAAAGAGGAGGCTGCCTGCAGGTGTGAGGGATATGACACACCATTGACACACACCATGACAAAAAAACACCATTTTGTTTACTTTCAATAAATATATATATATATATCTTTAGCAGAATTCACTTATAAACATTTTTACAAGAGGCAGGACTGAATGTTGCCCCACTTTTGTTAATTGGGATGGACACAGAATGGAAGGATTTCTAGAACTGGGGTAATAATATTACCAGGCATCAATCGGAGCAGACATTCAGAACTTGGTTGTGCTTTGCAGCAAGAATGTCTACTTTGAAAGGACAGATGAACTGTATTAAATCTTTTGTGGAGGGCATAGAGGTGAGTGTAAAATATGTTTTTTTTTCATATTTACACAAGACAACTACATACTCTTTCAACCATATACACTTCCCTATACACATATTGCCTGTTAACAAATAGTGGAAAGACTACAGAATTTTCTGAACATGTAGAGATATGATCAGAATTTGGAGCCACATATAGTTTAATAGTCAATTTTAAAGATTTTAAAATAAATTATGGTGAGAAGTATACACTGATATTAAGTGCCAGGACAAGGTCCTTTGGTACCTAAGGTGAAAAAGTGAAATGCCACAATCTTCTCATGTGAACTACTTCAGCAGCACAGCTTGCAATTCCTGCCATTTTTACACTTCTTCCTGCTTAGGCGCCAATGGGGGATGTCTTCACAGTCCAAAAGCTATATGTGGCATAAATACAGCAAATTAGTCTGTACAATGTATAGGTGGCTATCACTGGTACCAACTAAGTAATTGGCAGTTACATAATGCTGAACTTCACATATGGCAAGCTGGCTCCTAAGCAATAGGTGTTTATTTAAAGCTGGGGTCCCAAATCTGGCCCGCAACATTCTGGCCTTCAAAGGAATCCTAAATATGAATTGCAGCTGGCCTGCTGCTGCATTGAAATAGTGCCGCTACTGCAATTCCCAGCATCACTCGTGTCTATAGTCCAGCAGCCTCTCTGCCTATGCGTGGCCCCGTATTGGACTATTTTATAAACGCAGGGAATTGTAGTAGCGGTGCTACTTCAGTTTCAAGTTTGGCTCGCGACTTTGTCTAAGTTTTTTAATTTGGCCCACTGTGTATTTGAGTTTGACACCCCTGATTTAAAGTTTGCTAAATAACATTGCTTGAGATAGGACTCCAGCATGATCAGGACAGCATAGTTTTTTGTGACAAGATCATCATATACTTTAAGGTGTTTTTTTATGGTGCAATAGGTTTGTAATAACTTCTGGGTATTATAGGAGCTGAGATCTGTTCTGTTGCCAATAGACAGCCCCTCTTTAGCAAAAAAACAAACAAACAAACAACCCATCAACAACAACAGCACAAAATGACACATTCAAACAAAAAAGTACACTAAATACCCCCCTAAAATACAGTAAATATAGAAAAAAAAAGAGTATAATTTTTTTTGGCAAATTTTAGGACACTTTAATGAAATTTCATTGACAAGGAAATTGGTAAGTGGACCTTGAGCATACACTAACAAAGGACCTCTTTATATTTTAGCTCTGTATACTATTTAAACTCTAAATTTGCCATTACACATTTCAAATATCTGGTGCTCATAGGCACTATATTTTTTGCCAGCTGTTTTTCTTCTCTTCTGCTCTTGTCAGTGACAACCTGACGCATAATTTCCATACAAAAAAGCTGAACATATAACTACAACAGATGCAATAGCCTAAAGCATATTTTCAATGTACATTCTGTTTATTATCGAATTCACTAGTATAGACTCAAATAAATATATAATAAACACAAAAACAGATTTTTTTTTTACAAAAAAGATTGAAAATGCTGCAGATAAAAAAGAAAAGTGAGAACACATAGGGGACAGCCACAGATCATTTTAAAGTACTGGAGATCCAGTAAATCTATCAGTCAGTGTTAATCATTTGCAATCTGTGACAGTGCAGTCAAAGACAAGGTGTACTTGAGCGATTGCTCTGTCTGCCTATTTATTCATCAATACACACAGACCTTGTCTATTTGATTGTAAGCATAAGGGACCTGTGATTATGCTTCCCAGTATATAGCACAAATGATGCTATATGACATTTTCAAGGAATTCATTGGTGTCCCAGGAAGATAAGGAAGTTAAATGAGAAGGCATCTGTACACAAAGAACTAGTGCTATGTTTCAGTGCCAAGTGTCCTCAGTTATTATTATTATTATTATTACACAGGATTTATATAGCGCCAACATATTACACCAAAATATATGTGCTAGACACACTCCCTAGGGGTTTATTGAATCCTACAAATATTAAAGCTCCGCTTTGCCAACCCCATCACAGATGTAGTTACCAGTAAATGGGGGTCACTCAAAGTCTACTTATGCTTTATTCAGTCTGGTTCTTCTTCCACAACCTCCAAACATATGTAATACATTTTGAGACAGAGCAGTCAATTAATATATTATAATAATATAATACAATATTGGCTCAGTAATCTTGGAAAAATAACTGGACATCTAAATGATATGCAACATTCTTTCTCTGTTTTATTCAAAGTAAGGAATGGGTATAAAACAGCCCAGAAAGCTGCTTTGCTAGGAACATAAAATGTATCCCCTTCAATGTTCTTCCCAGGAATTTTTAGTCTGGCTCCTTGTACTTGAATGGCCACTGTCTCTTACATCAACTGACTGTACAGAGATCTGATACTGCTGATAGATAATTCACTATTATGGAAAGCAGCTCAAAAATGTAGCTAGCACTTATATAAGTCTATCTATCATTCTAGAGAAAGCCCCAAAATATTTAAGAGGGTTTGGTTACATGGCTGATACCATACTATTAATAACTGATTTGGAGCTGGTGATGATAATGGGCTATGGAGATAGGACTCCTAGGTAAACTCTTTATTGGAAAAAAGTGAACCAATAAGAATTATTTAATGATACCACTCATTATAATTTATGTTATTATTTTGCTTTTACCTTGTTTTACAAATGTAGCTAATCTAATATTATTGTTACTCACTGTAATCAGGCGCATCTAATCAACGTAAAAACAAATTTACCATACACTAATGTAGTGACACACTGCACCCTTTTTCTCTTGGTTCTCTTTTTTTTCCCATTGCTTCTTTGTGTGCATTTCTTTGTTAGTTTGTGTTTATTGTTGTCTTATCACCCTAGTGTATGCCCCATAGGGTTCTGCTTTAAAAAAACATCAATAAAAAGAAATATAAGAAAAAAACAATGTTAAATGTGCCATGCATCTAAAAAATGCTGAGACCATTTGTAACTGCAAACAAGAAAATACATCAAATACATCAGGACCAGGTGACTTCATGTTTTGTCCCTAAAATCAGAGGTACAGGGACAGGTTTAAGGTAGAGCAAACTGGGACCCCAACTTATACAGGGCTAATATTGACAGAATGTCAAGGACACACACATATATGTATATGTGATGGGCCCTATATTGTCCTAAATATTTCCTGCAGTATTAACACAAACTATACAAAGTATTCCTAATTCTAATAAGTACAATACTTTATATTTACTTTCCATATTGCTAGTTTGCAAAATTCCTTAAATGCGAAGGAGTCAATTTCTATTGGATAAAGCAATACTCCAAATTTATTAAAGCACATGCTTACCGGTATATATGGTTATGGGTGTCACAAAGGTAAAGTACAAACTTATATTTACATACAATCTAAAAGAAATACTGCCAGCACGGTGGCTCAGGAGTTAGAGCTTCCGTCTTTGCAGAGCTGGTTCCCAAGTTTGAATATCGGCCAGGACACTATCTGCATAGAGTTTGCAGGTTCTCCCCGTGTCTGTGTGGGTTTCCTCCGGGTACTCTGGATTCCTCCCACATCCCAAAAACATGCAGTGAGGTTATTGGCTTCCCCCAAAAATTGACCCTAGACTACATTGATGACGTAGTTCCTTTGAGGGACAGTTAGTGACACAACTATGGACTTTGTACAGCGCTTCATAATATGATGGCACTATATAAATACTGTGTAATAATAATAATAATAATATCTGGGGGATTGGGATCCTGTCCGCCTGAGTAAAAAAGTTTGGACAAGCCTAGTAAAAGATAAAGGGTACACATGCTCTTGCCATGGTACTAAGATTTATAATACAAGGCATTTATGGCAAAAAGTGGATTTGGATCCAAAAGAGGAAAAGTCCTTCCAAATGAGAGACATTTGAGAGTGGTGCTAGAATGCAGCCCAGACACCACTATTTGTTTCAAAGTAAATGATAAAAATCCACTTTAGTGCCATCACTGCTGGCCTGGTTCCACAGCCCATTGAGCACTTCCCTAAATTGTTTGTCATAAACAACATATACAAACACTCAAAGAAAAGAGACTAACCTCTCCTTTGCTATTGCCTTGAGAAAATATGAATCATTTTACATTTGGAATGTATGGAGCTGCAAGTTTTTCCATGTGTTTTGCAAAAAGGTATGGGGCCTGCTAATGAGATCTTTGCCTGGGGCTCATTGATGTTTTGAAGCTGCCCTGGTAGGCTTTCCTGCCATTGTGACTCATGATGGTGTTTGATCACAATATATCTACAATATCCTTTTTGTGTGTAAAAAAATTAGTTTGAGTTTGTTACAGGAGTGTTCATGGGAATGAGAATAGCGGTGTGGTAGCCATAGACAGGATTGATAATCTAAAAAGGGTTGATTACTAGGAGACTTGATAAGTAATACAGCGATAGATAGAGGCAGGAAGATGTGAGATAAGGTAAGGCATGCTGTCAATCTCCTCTGGAAGGACGAATTTGCCCAGAATGCATAACACAGCTGGTTGGCTGCCACATCCTGCTTCTAAGTCAGCTTTACCTGCCTTTTTTCCATAAGCCAAATACATTTCTAAAAATAACTGGATAACTGTATATTACACTAAATATGTTCTGATTTTTTTGCATGAAACAAAAAAATTAAGGTATGTTAATCTACAGGACAATATAATGAAGGCACATAATATTCATCTGAAACATATTAGGTCCTAATTAACAAAGTACTGCAAAGATCATAACATAGAATAAAAGCAGAAATTTGATTCCAGTTCTTCAAAAAAGATCATCATTGTTTCTTGCCCTGTATTACTGTATGTGATAAGCCAGGTCTAGGGATGAGCCAAACGGAGATTTTGTATTCCAAAAATTTTAGTGAAATATGGGAGATGGTGAAATAAAGGGTTTTTGTACATTTTAAAATTGCTATGGAATTCAGAAAGTAAGGGAAGCTGCTTTTATCTATGCTAAACCTGTTTTTATTACAAAATATTATTGTTTTTAACTAAAATACTAATAACTTTCAGGGCTCAAAACAGTAGTGTGTTAGGTGCCACATCCAACCATTTTAAAAACTTTACTTGACTTTTCAGGTGCCACTTAAAGCGTACCTAAATTCAACATTTTTCTTTACATAGAAGTGTAGACAACCCTTCGAAATAAATAAAAAAAAATGTTTAAAAAAAAAAAAAAAAGGGATGCAGCACCGCCTCTTTAGGTTTTTTATCGCCGCGGCTCAGAACCTCCCAGGATACCTACGTCATGCATGCCTGATCTTGGGCATGTGTAGAAGGGGCATCTTTTTCCCCTTTTTTTCTCCTTAACAGCGGCTACGTCACCCGATCTCACAACTGCGCAGTATGAGATCGGAAACAGAGCAAGAAGACCGGAAGAGGCTGAAGATGGCAGCACCCGGTGCTTCCTCTGCTTCCTCTGCGCCAGGACGAAAAGGATCCCAGGACGAAGCAGGACCGGATCGCAAGAAGGACCAGCGCTATTGAGAGATATGCCAGATTAAAGGTAAGTGTCATTTTTTTGTTTTTAGTTTACTTCCGCTTTAATAAACCAATTTCTTTAAACCTCCTATCACTGTAAAACCATAATTTATTTGACTTCAAAATACATGAAATATAAAACCCATCTTTTATCTTTAGTTCCATTCATCCAAATACAGTTTTTTATTATTATTATTATTAATAATAATATTAAACAAAACAATTATATTTTACCATGCCCAAGCACTAATAAATTGAGCAAATTGGATACAAAGATGGATGGTAAGTGACTTACCTTCAGGTAATTAAAATGTATTTCAGAAAAAAGGCTATATAGTAGATCTCTGAAATACATACACAATTCCTGACATTCCATACACTTAGAAGAAGAAGAGAAGAGGATTTCTTCTCTCTTTATCGCTAAATGGAGCTGCAGAAAAGTGATGGAATTAATAATGGCATAGAAGTTTTTTTTTTTTTTTGCCCTGCATGGGCTTAGCATTGGTTTTCTTTATATGCAGTGACTAAGCAGTTGAACAGCTACACCAATCTTCAATATTCAGCTTTGAAACCAGTAGAAGGTGCATGCTTGGCTATGGGTCTCATTAGCTCCCCACATTCGGACAGACAGGCCCTACGGCGCGAATCCATGTCATGCGCAAAACTTTCTTGGGCCAGGTGAATGAAGGTGATAAAATACCAGGCATGTTTTGCCCCCTAGTGGAGCTTTATTGTAGAGTACAGTCTACAATTAAGCTCCAATCAGGGGCAAAACTCATTTGAATTTGCTTGTTTTCTAATAACCTTGGTTCACCTGGGACCAATAAAGTATTGAACTTGACAAAAATTCACCATGTGCAACCAGTTTTCCTTTGTACTTGGTTTCCTTTACAATTACAGTCCAGGCAAAGCTGGAAAAAAAAAACACTTAAGGGAGCGTAGCCTGCTTGCTCAGTACTTCAGCTTTTGGACAAGGCAATTATCTGACTGTATGCACCAGTCCACTAAAAGTTCTGTTCTTAGTATTTTAGAGACTTGGTAAACACTAGCTTGTTGTTATGCAGGGGAACTATTCCCAAACACCAACTTTAGAGTTCCAAATTATGGGAGATTTCAACTACACTGACATTGCCCCTGATTCATCAAGCAAAATCGGATTATCGGTCGCGCATTCGTATTAGCGATCCGGAATCGTGCGCGATCGCGCTATTCAACAACTGAAAAAGCTCGCGCACGGAGCCGCGCTTATCCGTAATCCGCGATCGATGGCCGCGCGTACTTTCGCGCTTCCAGCGATCGCGGATTTCAATGATGAATCAGGGGCATTGACTGGAGTATTGGCACTACAGGAACAGCAAAAGGGATGAAATTTGTGAATGTAATACAAGATAATTTTATGGTACAGTTTATAGAAGTCCAAACTAGAAATGATACTCTGCTGGACCTAGTTCTTTCCAACAATGCAGAGCTTATAACAAATGTGCATATAAAAGAGAATCTGGGTAGCAGTGACCATAATATGATATCATTTAATGTAAGCTGTAAACAGCAAAAAAACATTAATTAATTTCCATTAATGTCCATTAATAAGGACACAGCACAGAAATGGGAATGTTTAAAAGTCTGTTCTACAAAAGTCCAAATTCATAATAGCAATGCCACTGCCTTAAATGAGTCACAATGGCTCAGAAATGATATGATTGACAAACAGCTGGGAAACATTAGGGTTGACAAAGCACCAGGACCTGATGGATTACATCCACGTGTCCTCAAAGAGCTGAGCTCGTTTTTTTCAAAGCCATTATTTCTAATTTTTAGAAACTCTTTAGTCACTGGCAAGGTACCGATTGATTGGTGTAAGGCCAATGTGGTTCCTATCTTCCAAAAAGGAGCAAAGTCATTATCAGGTAACTACAGACCGGTTAGTTTAACGTCCATAGTTGGAAAGGTCCTAGAGAGTTTGATAAAGAACAATATAGAGGAGTTTCTGCTAGAAAATATTATTATAAGTAAGAGTCAGCATGGCTTCAAGAAAGAAAGAAGTTGTCGAACAAATTTACTCTCTTTTTATGAGGAAGTAAGTAAACAGGTAGACAGTGGAGTAGCAGTTGATATAGTGTACTTGGACTTTGCTAAAGCATTTGACACTGTATCCCACAGACGGTTTTTTTGCAAGTTAGGGTCAATAAGTTTAGAAAAGTCAATCTGTAAATGGATAGAGAACTGGCTTAAAGATCGCATGCAGAGAGTTGTAATTAATGATTCATACTCTAAATGGTCTAAAGTTATTAGTGGTGTACCCCAGGGTTCAGTGTTGGGACCTTTATTGTTTAACATCTTTATAAATAATATAGAGTTTGGGATTAAAAGTACCAAATTTTGTGTTTGCAGATGACACCAAACTATGTAATTTAATCAAGTCCATACAGGATGTCTATAATCTACAAGCAGACCTGGATGTACTGTTTGATTGGGCAGCCAAGTGGCAAATGACATTTACTATAGATAGATGTAACGTTATGCACATGGGGGCTAACAACATGCATGCTTCATACTGTTTAGGAGGAATACATTTGAGGAAGTCAGAAATGGAAAAGAATCTGGGGGTTCTGGTTAGTCATATACTTAATACCAGCATGCAATGCCAAGCTGCAATATCTAAAGCTAGTACAAGTACTTTCTTGTATTAAAAGAGGAATAGACTGCAGACATTGAGACATTATCCTGCCCCTGTACAAAGCATTGGTCAGACCACATCTGGAATATGCAGTCCAGTTTTGGGCACCAGTTCACAAAAAGGACATTGTGGAATTGGAGAGAGTGCAGATAAGGGCAACTAAATTAATAAAAGGAATGGAGGAGCTCAGCTATGAGGGAAGATTAGCTGAGCTGAATCTATTCTCCCTTGAGAAGAGATGTTTAAGGGGGGACCCTGTATGATCACCCTGTATAAATATATAAACGGTCCATATAGAAAACTCTCTTCCCCATTATTCAATTTGAGATCATTACAAAGAACATGAGGGCACTCTTTGCGTCTGGAGGAAAAGAAGTTTAAGCTCCGGATAAGGAAGGGATTCTTTACTGTAAGGTCTGTGAAAATGTGGAATCGGCTCCCTCAGGGGGTTTCAGCAACTACTATAGATTGCTTTAAGAAAAAGCTAGATGTTTTTCTAGAAGCACAGAATATAACTGGGTATTAAGGCTTTAAAGTAAAAATAACAGTGACTGTTGATCCAGGGAACATCTGGTTGCCTCATGGAATCAGGAAGGAATTTTTTGAAGCAAATTGTACCAGGGTTTTTTTTGCCTTCCTCTGGACCAACTATGTCTTATAGGGTTTTATATCTGAGATATGTTTATTTCCCTAGTGTTGAACTTGATGGTCTTATGTCTTTTTTCAACCTAACCTACTATGTAACTATGTAACTTTAGTATCCTCTCCCACATAAAGAAAAAAAGTAGCAGTTCTAAAAAGCTTTTCATCACCAATCATAACCAACAATGCCTTCTAAATTTAATGCAGAACGCAAAAAAATAACTAAAAATATATATTTTTAATAAAATATAAAAAAATAGTCAACGAAGAAAAAAAAGCAGCATTTACTGTAATATTCAGATTTAGCCTTCTAAATTTAAGAGACATATGTATGATTTAACCCATTTTTATTCAAGCTCAGGTTTATGGATTCCCCTCAGCCTGTGAATGGACAGTAACAGGAGAAGCAGTATAGTGATGGATCTATCTCTGTGACAATCTAATTTCCCTTTCTATTAGAATGTCCAATTGTCAACATATGAACTAACTGACTCCTTCTGTGGCTTCTTCTTCCTATCCTAGTCTGATCTCTTCTGTAGAGGAATTGTAAGAGGCTAATCCTGCGTCAAATGCAAGTACTAATATTCTATTCAAATAAACAATACATTTACCTATGCATTAAGAATTACAAATCTGAATTTATCTTTTTATCTGCCTTTCAAATTGATAATTATACTAAGAGCAGAGGGAGAGTAAACTACAAAGCAGAGTCTACAATAAAAATACGGCAAGAGGCTCACTGAGGTTCTCTATGAATTCTAAATGCAGAGAGAAGGTAAACCAAGCAAAAAGTCTGATTTTTCAGAATGCGCTGCTCTAAAACAAAAAAATGGCACTACACCCTTGTTCAATTATTGTGAAATTTTTACTTTTAAATTAAAACAAAGAATAAAATGATCAGAAATCTGAGGGCAGGTTGGTAAGCTGACCATTGGGTGTTCCATCCACAATGTCCCTTTTTCTTTATCATTCTAATCTGTATTGATCACTGTGGTCATTCATCAGAAATGAAAGCAATAATATTATTCTGGGCTTTAGTACCCTTCTACATGATTATATAATTGCCATGAGGAAATAACAGAGGTGGGGCCTATTTATGTGGTCAAAGTGAAGCCCTCCCACTGCAACAAAGACCACATCAAACACTTAATCTTCGTCAAGTTTAAAATTTAATTTGAGGATACAACAAATGTGTATTATACTTTTTAAGCCTTACATGTTTTAAATGGTATTTTATCCTGAGCCAGAAAGGGATCAGAATTACTGCACTGCAAACAGTGATAAGACATAAGCACCTTAGTGACATGGAGAGAAATAAAAGCTGCCTGGGGCTTTTTGCTCTGTCTTTTACTGTCTGGTAACACAAAAACTGAATTCAACCCTGTTTTTTATGCACAGTCTTCTTTACGTGTTTTTGGCCCCCTTATGACATTAGTTAGCAGAAAAATCCCGGTTTCAGGGATGTGCAGTGTAGGAACGGCTGGGATGTACTTCATTATGCTTCCTTTTGATGCTTCCGTTCTAATTTGTTGGCCTCAGTTTGCCCCAGAGCAAGTCATGTGCTTGAGCAAACCTCAATCACCCCACAGTTTCCATAGCAACGTCATACAAAATACCCTGAAGTTCCCTACACTGGTCACAGATTTACATTACAGATTTCTGGACTGCTTGATCACACAGGTGTACGAATATTTCATAGGAGCCTAAACCCCTATTACCATTCTTGCCTAATAGCTGAATTAAAGGGGGTTAATCAGGTCTGAATGTATTTAGGAATTCCAAATACGTTGCAGTGCTAGCCTTTAAACATACCAAAACACCAGTACAAATTTTAGGAATGTGCATAGCCAAAGGTAATCTTAGGAATAATAATAATCCCCCTTATACACTTCCATACCACCCCAAAAACATTTTTACCTACCTAAATCCATAGTCATGTGATGCTCCACGACTGAACGCTTACCCTTCTTCTGTTTACTTGTGACCGGGTCTTTCTTCTGGTGTCCACATCACTTTATGACATGGACACTTCCTATTGTTTTTCAGAGTTTTTATCTTATACAGGAAAGAATGTACCACTGATGACATCAGAAGGAGGCGGCAGAGAGGGACCACCAGTGCGGTCCTATCTGACCAGCCGTCCACTACACCTTAAAGAAGTGGTGTCAAGGGACCTAGATGTTAGATTTAGGTGAATATATCTTCCTTCACAATGTAAGGAAAATGTAGGTCATGCAGGATAGACAGGGGTGAAAAGAATAGGTGGGCCTAGGTTTTTCCCTAGAGATGGATTACTGCAAACATTTGAGTTCTAACTGTGAAAAACAACCTTGGGAAACTCATATTTATATGGCAAGAAGGACGTAACCTGTGCTGTAATTTTTACTGGGTATGGTTTCATAAGGTTCGTGGTTTAAGGTGCCCCTGTCACCACAGGACCACCTAAACTCAAAAGCACACCTGTAAAAGATGCATTAACACCCCTGCATACTCAGTGCTTCTCCACTCCCCAGGTTTGTAAAGTATTTGCCCTCCAGATGCTATAGTTTCTTTTACCCCTCGTACATAGTAGAGTGGTGATGAATGAGCAGGTGGTATAAACCATGATGATCAATTGGGAAATATTATTTTTTTTATTAATGTTCTTGTTTTTTTTACAAGTAAAATGGACCTTGTGGTGAGACAGTTACTTCAAATTGCACAGTACAAAAGGAGATGTAAAGCAAACAAAGGAAAGCCTTTTTATATATAAAGCAGTGGAGAATAGAAAAATGGTCTCCATCTTTTTTTGCTCTCCACTTTTAATAAATTGATGATCACTTTTAAAATGCCATATTTATAGAAGTGTGAACAGGTTTTGTTCCCTGGTCAGCAAACTTCTAAAAGAGAGGCATAGTAATACTAAATATACTAAAAATACTAAAGTGGTAATTGTAAGCTGTTCACCGCAATATAAAGTGATGAACAGCTGTAAAAATGGAAAACGGGAAACAACACTGATCCCTACTGTGCCCTATGTTCTGATACATAAATCTTAAGATATATAAAGTGAATAGGACAGTCAGCTATAAAAGTAGTAATCTGGCCTAAAAGTGCTGATGTTTTAAAATGATTGACACTTTTGTAAATGGGGCAAACTGACAAATTGTGTTACTTGTGAATAGGTAATGTAATTTTTTTCTTTAAAGAACCACATATTATTTTATTTTATATTTAGGCCCCAATAGTAATACAGCGCATACGGACAGCCAAAAAAAAAAAACAGATGACAAGAATATCTTAAGACAAAAGAAGTACTTTAGTGCCAAAGAGGAGTGATTCCGCTCAGTGTTCTATTCATACAGATGCAGAGAATTACACCCTACAGGACTACAGGACAAGAGTAGTAGTACTGTGCAGCATCACATGTGTTAAAAGAAAAGGTTAGGAGAATTTCAAAGAGAAATACAGAAAAATTAATAGTTCAGTCCAATTATGTGGTCACCTAAAGAACACAACACATGGAAAATGCCATGGAAATACATTGGCAAAATATGAAATGCTGCAGTGCTTACAGTATGTGTGCATGAGGTTTTAATATCCATAGGTTAATGTTGTCAAGCCTTTGGAAACAGTAGACAAACCATCCTGCCAGGACACTTGTTAACTATGCAGGGTAGAGGGCTATGTCAAGTCTTTGTTTAATATAGGGAATTATGGGGATTTATTATATCATTCACGGAGAGGTAATGCATTTACAACGTTGTGTCTGCAATACTCAGGTAGTGAATGGGTTAACAAACAGAAAAGTAAGACTATTCGAAAATGCTGGAAATTCGAAGCATAATTTAGAGAAATCATCTGGTCTACTGTGTGAATGATTCATTCAAAAACATAGCATTTACACCTAGTATAGTGTAACACTGGCACAGAGATTTGCTGCCTCAATGATCTTCATATGAATGGGCAATTGTCTGAATTTTCATTACAGTCAGAAAAAATTGGTAGTGTGCAGACGACATGAGTAGCGGTATAATATGTCTCCTTTAATCTGTTTCTGCAGGAAGTCAGAGTTCTATTGACCACAAGGCATTCATTGGTCAGTGATTAGGATGGCATTTAAGATGAAAGGCATCAGGATGGAATTTTTGTTTTATTTCTTTAGCTCTTGTCTCGACACCTCAAGACACTTGAAAAGAATCCAGCAGTATAACTGAGAATGGAGGAATTGTACAGACTGCCTAATGAAATCACAAGAATCTCTGTAGTCAAGAAACATGCAGCCATCTACTCAATTTTGCAGAATGTGAATAGAAAACAGGGGAATCTCAGTAATAAAAGAATCCTGTTTAAGTAACAAATTCTGTTTATTATTTTTGCATTTATATGCATTCAACATTGCTTGGTTGGCAAGAGAAGGCAAGGAGATTGAGCGAGAGGCACATCATTCAAAAGTGCCTAGGGCAACATCAACGTCAAATGTAGCCCTATACAAATTGTAAACTAGATTATAGCATAACGACAGGCAAAGCTTTTAAAATCCATCCTGTCCTTGATCAATGTTCAACTGCATCAGTAAGGTCTGTGAAGAATCGGGATTTGTGTTAGGTTGTTTAGGTGTTTTCTGCTCAAGGGCCCTGGACACACAGGCATTGTACAATATTAGATTGTAAATGCTGATGTGATAATCATTGAATTCAGTAAGCAATTATGGGACAGAAAATTCTGCCAGCTACCCAGGCCATTAAGCAGCAAAACAACCACAAACTATAATATTTTCACCCCCGTGCTTCACAGTTGATATGTAGTTTTTTTCCTGAAACACTTGATCCAAATATGCCTACTGTCTGTCTGTAGAACATGTTTTAGAAGGTTTGGCCTTTCGCCTATATGTTCAGTAGGAAAGTATAGTCTAGCTTTAACTTTCTTTTTGAACAGCAAAGATTTTTTCTGGTACAACATGCAGGTTAAATTGGTGCAGTCTCTTTCTGATTGTAAATGCATGCACTTTGACACCAACTGTTGCAAGAATAAATCGCAGCTCAGAATACATTTTTAGGGTTTTTGGAGACTTTTCTTTAGCATCAAATAGACAGCTTATTTAAAAACTAAACCTCTTTCCTATTCTTTCTGATTATTTTTCTCACAGTTGAAAGGCTGATTTCAAATACTTTGGTGATCCTTTTAAAATCCCTTGCTAGACTCAGAGGCATTCATAACTTTCTTTATGAGAACCTTAGCTTTTTTGTTCTTGGCATGATGACACCACACAGGTCAATAGCAATGAGAACACCAGACCCTAGATATTTGAGGTTTAATAAGACAGATTCCTCCTGCACACTCTCTAGGAAGGTTCTTATCATTGGTACCTATTATGGAACACCCAGTCCAAGTTTTTCCTAAAGTGATGGAAAATGGGAGTGCCTATTTTTTCTTTAACAAATCTGCAATTTTGTTAATTTACATTACGAGTATGAATGGCCCATATCATGTTATATTACTTTTACCTGTAGTACTACTGTTTGAATACAGATCTAATGTTTGCCTGATCAAAATGTACTTTTTTTCATGTGACTGTTTAGGGTGCAACACAAGCCATTGTGTAGGGCAAATTAAATCTAAACTCAGTCACTCAGAGTGATTACTATTTTCCATTTTCTTCTTGCTTTGTCACATGTTCTGCTGGTGGAGACTATACAAGCAAGCTTTGTGTTGGCATTTTTCTGCTTCTCCATTCAGACAGGACAAAACAAACAAACATCATATTTATTCATGATGCACAGTTGTTTAGAAAAAGTAAAAAACAGCAAGGTAGGGTTTACAACTATGTTATTATTATTGACAATTTCTGCTTGAATCTGTTACCATCTGAGTTTCTAGAGCTGCCAAAAATCCAAAAGTTGCTTTCTTTAACCACAGCAACCATGGCAACACAAGGTCATGTACAGTTTGCACAAAACTCCCCCAGAAATGTCATTTTGTGCTCATGCGATAAGCATGAAAGTGTAATAAAGGATGTAAAACTGTAAAAGCCTTTAGGATGTATTTAAAAAAACAGTGCACCTTTGCATGCTCCCTTTCCCCAATTTATATTCCTTTAAAGACCCTGCAATAACAGGAAATAACTGTTGAACTGCCAGAAATGCACTCTGTTCCCAATATTCCACTGTGGGCTGGCAGCATACAGCATTTGTGTGGAGTGGTGTAAGCCCTGTCCAGTTTTCATTTGGAAAATCCAAATATATTGAGACTGAATATATATTTTTATATATATATATAAATATATATTGCCCTGATCACAAATGTCCTCGGGAATGGAAGAGAAGGTGAATCCATAACTGTTCCGATGGCAACTGTTTAAAATACGATTGACATTGGAAAGATATCCTGTTGAGTTAAGGAAAATCTCCCTAATGTGAAGGTACTGCTAAAAATAAAAAATGACTGGAAAAGGAAAAAGCAGTACAAGGTGCCATTCAGTTGCTCACAACAGTGCTGCAAGGAGAATGCTGATAAAGAAGAGAGCAGAGTGACACAAAAATAGGCTCATCAATCTGCTGCTTCCCTTTTTACTCTCTGGTCACAGGATGGAGAGACAAAACCTCTTAGTTAGCCCTACAATTCAAGTGGTAAATGCTTGTTTAGGTCTAGGGTAAAAATGACATTTGTTTACCTTATCCCACACTCTGGCTGGTTTCCCCCTATACTGTGACTGGCTCCCCATGACTAAGGGAGGATGAGCCAGTTGCAGGCTCTGATGTCTGATATCTTTTACAATGAAGAAACAAAAGTCCCCTATTGTATTTAAGGACCCCAAGAGTCCACCCACACCATGGAGTTTTGAAGGTAGGGGAAGGGCAATGGCTGGTGGGGGAGATAAGCTTCTTCTGGGTACCAAAGACCTAAATGATTTACCCTATAAGTGTGGAAGTTTGGGGAAATTTTTCTTTATTTCTGGAGTTCAGCTGTAGCTACAGCGGAGAACCATAAGGACTTCTGCCTTGCCAAGAAGAGTTGTAATGTGTCAATTTCAGAACTAGATGAATATCTGTTCCATTGGCACACAAATCCCACATATATGTATTTCTCTGTAGTTAGTTGTTTGCCCGAAGTTCATGTTTAAAGCTTGTATACATCATGGACTTATAATAGTAAATTGTTCTTTGGTACAGAAGACAGTAAGTGTGCTTTCAATTTAGAGTTATGAAATTCATTTGCTATGATAAAACTGGTTCACCTGCCATTGTAAAAACTCAAACACCTCTGCAATGCCCTCTGTCTGACTGATTACAAGCAGGATTGAGAATTTCTGAAAATGTTTGATGGCCACTTGACTAGATTAAAGGATGAGAGAATAAAAGAACTGTAGTTCTTTTAGCTTGACCTTTCAGAACGTCAGAGCTCAGGACTTATCATAGCCTATAACAGTTCTGTGTTCCTGTGGACTATATTAAGTGTGCACAAAGATATCTTTTCTTTGGCCTCACTACTGTTTAATAACAGGTTGAATTTTATTTTTCCAGTACAATGCACTGTAAAACTTTGTTTAAGGGAATATTTCATCAAAGAAAGAAATACAAAAAATGAATATATCCATATAGTACTCTTTTACAAGTTAGATTGTGGGTAAAGACAAGAATACTCCCAATGAAAGGGGACCTATTAGAAGTCCTCTCCTCCTGTATCACTGTCTGTATTAGTCTGTCATTTGCAATCCCTATTTAATGTACAGCGCTGCGTAATATGTTGGCGATATATAAATCCTGTTTAATAATAATAATAAAAATTCAAACATGGGAGGAGCCATTGTTGTCTTAATTAATTGTGCAGGATCAGAATTGCCATTTTTTACTGACTCTATCTTAGGAACTTATTGATTAGCACCTCCTTTCCAAATATTTGTATCTTATGAACGATTGACCGAGAATAAATATGCTAAATCAGACTTTTCAGACTTCAGATCAGACTTTTCAGACTTTCCTGGCTAAATACTTGGTCAATATCACTGCTTCCACATTGACAGCAAGGGTCCTTCTTCACAGCATGTCAGTATGTTGTTATTGCTGTTTTGGTGATTTTTGTACTATGAAATCTCTTAGTAGCTGTTCAATGTTTATCTCCCTCTATTAATATGCACATGGTGCCCAGATTGCCTAAATGCTAATTACAAAGACAGGTGTAACAGAAAGCCTTGGTGACCACTGCAGTGTGATGTTAAAAAAATACAAAGGAGATGACAAAAGAGGAGACTCCACTTTGATCACAGAAAACCATATAAAGTGGTATTAATATAAAAAAGATGATGGAAGACTACAAGAGCTCTAAGAGGCTGCAAGAAAAATGGCCCTCTGAAATGGTACAAGTTTATTTTGCTGTATTGCAAATACGAAGGCGCATGCTGTATTGCAGGAAACAGGACTTCTGTCTGTAGCAAGTTTGTAGAAAACACAGTTATACTTTACCTTTATTTAGTCACTTTTAGTCACTTAGACAAATGTTGCAAATTTAGTAGCAAAACAATGTTAAGAATGTGTCACTTAATTTTTAAGACCTAATGTAATTGTCAGTTATTGCAGTATGCTTTACAAACCATCAGTATTGTAGTTTTAGCTCATACCATATTTTGTAATTAAGATTAAAGATGTAAATTTTTGTTTGTATCTTCCTTTAGACACAGCATCCCAGTCTGACATTGCATGCATAAATAAACTTTGCTCTGAGTGATACGGTATGTAGTGATACAATTTTAGCAATCCCCATCAACTATACTGATTATAAATGTTCATTTAACAATGGCTTCTGGTTAAGACTAGGATATAAAAATGTCTGGTAAATTACAGTAAGTAACATTGCTAGTAAAAGCACAGAGATGGGATTTAAAAAAATAAAATAAAAATGTCATTATACAACACAGACTAAATAAAAAATGCTGCTTTGAAGAAATAGGAACCCTCTTTTTATATACTGTCATCAGAATAGTGCTGCTGTTTATGTGACTCACATCGATGTTACATAACAAGCACCATAAGTGCTGACTATTGTAATAGTTAGGATGAATCAAAATGTGGCTATACTGTATATTACATAGTTACATCAAAATGTGGTGGTGGCTATACTGTTTATTACATAGGTTCATCAAAATGTGGTGGTGGCTATACTGTATATTGGTTAAGGGGTGCTGTTGACATCTGTCTAGGAAGTTATTAATGTTGATTGGAGAAAGGCAAAGGAAGGACAAAGAACAGAGAATGTGTGAACAGCAGTTAACTTTCCAAAGTTTGAGGAGCATAATACAGAGATTTTTTGATTAGTGTGCAAAAATCAGCCACAATATTTAAGAACTTCATGAACAGAAAAAAAAGACACTGAAATCGGAATAGAACCCAGTAAAGAACCAGCATCCATTACCTTTGCAGCTTGGTTCTCTGTGTGTTATTGACTACAAGTCAAGCAGAACCAAGGTAAGACCTGTAGTTTTGCAGCCAGAAGCATCTACAAGTTCCCAGCTTTTCTTAAGTCTTCCAATCCCTAGCACCAAAACATACTTGTTCTGAAAGAACATATCTTGGCTTGTTTAGTACTCTGTGTACGGAAGATGGCACATGTCATTGCATCCTGAATGAGGGGGAGTCAAAAACTGTGGACTCTAGTATGGAATGAAGCCAATGTGTGGGATAATATTAATTATTAGTGGTTTTACAGGGTTTATCTTGCTTAAGTTTATGAAGGATGGAAGTCCCCGCTAACATAATTCAGTTTAAGGAAGAGGAGATCTTTGACTTCCAACCCTTCCAACCACTTCACAATGCACAGGCTTACAGATAGTCAAACCATAATCAAAAATAGTTTCATGCTGAGCTTTATTAAAGCCAGATTCCGCAAAACTCTTCTCTTACAGTGGGATAGCACTGCACTTAAAGTGGTTAATGCTTGTTTGTGTCTAGGGGCCTAATATCTTACTTCCCAGCAGGTATCACATCTGTGGTCCCCTCAGCCTCTTCCATAAGCCACTATGGTTTGTGGTCACAGCCACTGATATAATTCTTCACAATGCAGGGCTGGTAGCTCCACAATGTCAGGAGTAGACGCCATGTGCCTGCCAACAGCCTATAGCTGTGGATTTCCCATAGATTGAAAATGAGCACACCAGATGTTAAGGGAACAAGAGATATGACAAATAAAGTCTTGAATACATCGCCCTATACAACAAAAAATACACCAATTTCAGTGCACTGTTACCCCTACTGCAAGGGAAGGTTTTTGTATTTTTTTGCTGAACCTGGTTCAATCTTAAGTACCTATAATTCGACACGCTTGCTGAACTCATGATTAGTTGCCTTTTATGCTGTCCCACTGGCTTTATCTTCTTCATATTTAATATCCTGAACAGGTTTATTGAGCAACAATGAAAGCAAGAGGTTCACTATGACTAAAAGGTAATTGGCATTTTTTCGGTCAAAGTTGGCACCTTGGTTATTCTACTAACAGATTTCCTTTAAAAGACAATTTTAAAATATATACCTTTTCTATGGGTTGTTAATGGAAGATTTGGCCCATCTCACCTGCATATGCAACAAGAATATATACCGGGTACATAATTTTATCTGATTCTGAAAGATTACTATAAAACAAATTTGGTATCCCTGATAACTGTATATATGACAAGACAAACTATACCACAGCCAGGGATGGCATGCATAAGCACTTGCAGCTTGGTCTGCAGGCAAAAATGGAGAAAATAAAAATTTCAATATAAAATATTAAACTAAATACTATGACTGAATGTTTTACCTGTATACAATTACCTAAACACAATAATTTATGATAGTAGTAGGTTAGCAGAAAGTGTGATATTGATACCTATGGAGAAGGACTACTCCATAACTATGGCAAAGGGTTATTCTAGTTGTGGTGGGCAAAATGCAAAGTTCATTTTCTTCTTGGCTGTGTGACAGCACAGTTTTGACATCAGTCACCAGTGAGATATAAGGCCACTTTGCCTGTCACATTTCTGTGATATATTCAGAAATAATTGAATGCTAATTAAAGCAAAGTTTTTTTTACTTTTAGTTTAAGAAACACAGTTTGTATTGCTGTCACTGTTGGGGAACTTACTTTTCACACTGAGCGACTGCTAGTATATTTTTTGCTGTCTATGTTCTGCTGGGAAAATCTGCTTCCTTTTCTGAAATGTCAAAGGGCTTAAAGGAAATCTCCAAACCAGCCATTCTCAACCAGGGTACCTCCAAAGGCTGCTAGGGGTTCCTTGAACTGTGGCCCGTTTGATGATGCACACACAGTTCTTGAGCCAATACCACTTGGTTGCATGGTTTTGTGGATGTTTTAATTTCTTTATAAAAGTGGTATACAATCCACTAAGGTAAGAGGGGAATTCTTTCCACCAATTTAAGAGGCTAAGGGCCCACTGAACTCCAGTAAATTGGTTTTAGCAGGGTTTACCCAAGATCTGTATATTATTTTGAGGGTTCCTCAAAGTTCCAGAGTTTTATAAAGGCTGCTCTACGCAATTAAGGGAGCTCCTTACTTAGACAGTTGTCAGGGGAATGACTATCCCCACTGGAAAACATTCCCTCACCTCCAGTACTGGTGACAAATGTAACATTTTGGATTTCCCATTATTTTATGTGATGAAAGCATATTTCCAGGCTAAACATCAAAGCTTTACCTAAAACAAGACAATGAGAGGCAAAAGATCAAGTATAGCTTACAAATAGTAGGTGTGTCAGGGAAAATATGTTAAAATAAAATAAACATATAAGATTCCATACATTGCAGTATAGACATAATACTTCAGAACATAAGAAAATGAGAAACGTCTGTGTTGCTCAGATGAACCATACATTTTTTTTATCCCTGATTCCCCAAAATAGCTTTTACAGTACAGGAACTTGAATCTGGTAGAGAGTGAAAAGCCTAGAATTAATCCAGTTATTACAAGTGAGCTCAGTTTCCTCCTCTTTTAGATCAGCAGCAGGCACAATCACCCACCTTGTCTGTCTAGATACATATCCTTGTATTTATCCAGGCTGCATCCTTGCACCAACCCAATATACTGGCCAACTGTCTTGGGGTCAGTGTTTCTGCAACAAGCATCAAGGGTAACAGGGCAGTATAGGAATATTACTTTTTATTTCCCTATACAATATAAGAAAAACACATTTTCTTGTTCATTTGCTTGTAAATCTGTGTCTGACATTTTTTCCAATTCTTCATTTTCCTCACCTACAATAGCCTGATAAAGGTTATTATACCCCTTAAGCTAATCAAGAAGAAACTTTCCAGTGCACAACATGTACAGAAAATGAGCTAAGTGCCGTAGCTGATTAATGGATTTTTTAGACAAGCCAAGCTTGTGTACTGCTGTTTACAATGGGTGCTTGTGGACAAAGGTTGTATTTTTTGTGAATCAAATACAGTCAAAAAAATATTAACCAAAATCATTGTATCATTCTCTTGCAACTCCAATGGGAAGTTGTTCCATTAATCCTGCAACCTTTGTGCAATCCATTTATTCTTCAGCTCTTTCATGAAACTGCAACCATTCAATGCGAGCTGTATAGCACATATCACTTTCCTTCTATGACACGCTCGGCTGAGCACCTTAATGTTTATAAAATGTTCTGTTCACATGAAATCTTTGATTGATAGCCCAGTGTTCTATACATTTCTTCAGAAACACAATCATTATGTAAATGAAACAGAATGCTACCACATAAATGGAAGTAATTTAAACATGGTCTTTTTTTTTATTCTTCCACCATAAGTACTTTGTCTGGGGTCAACAGCTCCCTATGAATTGTATATATCAACTTTGTCACAACCTAACATTCAACTCACCCCAGGAAGTGTCTTCTGCTCATGCAGGGCTGTTTGTGCTTTGATGGCAGAGTCTCTGGCACAGTATGTGAGAAAGGCACAGCCTGGGGAAGAAAAAAAACAGACATGTAAAGAGCAATAATAATTCTCACAAAACAACCCCAAAAAGACTGTTTTTCAGTATGTTTGGCATCATGTCATATTGTAAAAAATTTCTAACTTGAAAAAATGGATGAAGAACCGCTTAAACATAACTAAAATCCATATGTACCACATCCCCAAATGGAAACAAATAGCGAAGGGGGAGGTCCAGTTCTCTATTGGGAGTAACAAGAGCCTCCAAAAGGATGTAGGCCAAAAAAGGGGATTTTTAAGGTACTTTAACAATTTAATTTCATATAAAAAGCAACTTTATGTACAAATCATTGGTTAAAAAACATTCAGGACAAAGAAAAGAAAAGAACATCGTTAGAAAAATCAAGTTTGATCATGGGGCCATATAGGCCACTAGACAAATAAGGAAGATGTTCAATAATTTAACAACCAAGGGTCAATAGGAGAGATTGACTAGACATAAACCTGCTACCACAAAAAATTAGTACAGGTTAACATTAAAAAATCCGACAACCTCCGGACCTGAGGAGTGTCGGATTTTGGAAAAGTCCAATTTTTTTTTTGGTTATATATACTGTAAATATTTACCAGAAAATGACTACCTGTACAGTCCTTTAAATGGGTTCTGAATCCATATTGGGGCTATACAGCAGCAAATAAATAAAAAGGAATGAGCAGGCAAGCACGTGCAAGCAAGACCCAACAGCTAATTCTGGAATACAGCACCATCAAAACATAAAATGCGCCTCCAGAAAACAGTGAAAATGAAAATGCGCTCCGAACTCCATTCCGGAAATTTGAAGGAATCAGATTATTGATAGCTGGATTTTTGAATGTCAACCTGTACTGTTTCCCCTAACACCAATTCACCACATGGAGATTGAGGGGGAGAAGAAGGTTGTTTTTTACTCAACGTGTTTCGCAGATCTGGTCATAAAAGTTACTTATATTAATTATATCATATGTACTCTCTTATAGATACTTACCATTTTTATTGCTACCACCATTATTACTTTATCTATACACCATTAAGTGTGTCTGTACTGATCTCCTGAAAAAGCAGACCAGATCTGCGAAATGCAGAGAATAAAAAATTACCTTCTCCTCCCCCCAATCTCCATGTGGTGAATTGGTGTTGGGGGGAACAGTACTCATTTTTTGTGGTAGAAGGTTTATGTCTAGTCAATATATCCTATTGACTCTTGGTGGTTTATTTTTGAACATCTTCCTTAGTGGCCTACTTCCTTGGAGGCTCTTCTTACTCCAAATAGAGAACTAGACCTCCCTCTTCACTACCTGTATATAATTTCTAAAGCTAAACTTTGGGCAAAAAATGTTATGTACCCTTGAAGTGGTTCCACTGGAAAGATTTAATAATAATATTTCCAGGAGATGATAAAATAGGAGTAAAACTCAACTCAACATTTCTGTTGCAGGTGATGCTCTCTCATTATCCCATACAGTGCAAGTTTGAAAGACTTTGGCCTAAGAGGATAACATCAGTGGCAGTCCTGTGAGAATGCAGTTTGTATCACTTTACTCCTATCCTACTAATGGATGCAAGAGATTTAGGTTATTCTGGCCCAGCCAATCAAGTTGGTTGAAGACCTGAACCTAAATGAGGTCCAGGTTTAGATGTTGGTACTAGTAATGGAGGTAAGAGAAGTGGGTTTTTTCTTTAACTGGCATATAAATTGATAATACTTAATACTCTCCAGGATGCTTCCAATTTTAATAGTTTAGTATGAACTTTATTTAACAGTATCCAGCCCTGATGAAGGGCGACCCTTTAAAACCCCCAAAATGTGTTGGCTTTCTATGAATATGGACTTTATACATTTAGCACTTTGCTCCTCGGATACCCACTTCCTAGCTAACCTCTGGCCATCACTCCTGGAAGAGCTAAGGAGAATCATTCCCTATCTTTTTGCTTGAGACTAGCCTGACAAACACCTACTGCTTTAAAAGATCCAGCACCCACCTTTTTTCTACTTTAATTAACTTTAACCAGTCAGGGGTCCAACACTTCCCTACTCCATCACAAATGAAAAAAAAATTTATATTTAAATATTATGCCATAACTTTGCTAGAATGCTCAGCTCTACCAATACAGAATCTAATTGACACAGTACCCCTCCAATGTTACACATGCCTTTACTTGGTAAAATGGCCTTTATCAGGTGTTTTTGGGAACTGGGTTATTTTTTTTTTTCCAGACTGATTCTAAAAGTTGTTCATCATGCCTGTATACAGGGAGGTAAGCACATACAATTGCTAAAATCATTACCCTTAAGCACTTTAGCCATGATAAATAAAACACTGCAAACTCATTGCTTTCATAGCAATCTCATAGAGGTACTAGAATAGTATACACATTCATTTGATTTAAAATGATTTGCCATATATGATTGCTGCTCAGATAAGTCATTATGAAGGCACACAGAAAAAGTCCCTCTGTGCTTCCCTGTAGCTGCGATGGCTACAGTTACGCCTTAGCCTGTGAGGTTGAAAGATTAAAAATGTGTTCACGGCCACAGTGTTGTTAATCATTACTAGATGAGTGCAACACAGGAAATTTGTTTTGTATATATTCAGAAAAATTAGGTGTTTCAATAAAGCCTATCTGAATTTTTATTTAAAATCAGCTATATGCAATCCAGGTGCACACCTTATAGTTCTTTTTGTAGAGAAGGACCTCTGAGGGTGAAGGAATGGTCTCCCTGCAGAGGTCTAACATACCCCCTGGTGTGACTCACAGTCCTTGCAGATTTGAGACCTCCTACTGTAAGTTTGGCTGGGTTTGAAACAATATTCCAAACATGCATGATCTGCATAAATACAGACATGTTTCATACATACTGTATGAACCAGGAAAAACATTTCGAAGAAGGTAGTGCCTGTCTATGGACATACATTATGTACACATTATTAATATTATTATTATTAACATATTATGCAGCGCTGTACATTAAATAGAGGTTGCAAATGACAGACTAATACAGACAGTAATACAGGAGGAGAGGAACCTGCCTCGAAGAGCTTACAATCTAGTAGGTGGGGGAATTTACGCACAATAGGATAGAACATATTTAGTGGTGGGAAGAAGTGATGGTTTCAAAAGACAGAAGAAGATGGATAGGCAAGTTTGAAAAAATGAGTTTTGAGTGCTCTTGAGCAGAAAGTAGGAGCAAGCCGAATAAGATGAGGAAGACCATTCCAGAGATTTGGAGCAGCTCTAGAAAAGTCTTGTATCCGTGTGTGTGTGATGAGGTTATGAGTGAGAAAGTCATTAGTAGGTCATTGGAGGAGCAGAGAGAGTGGCAGGGGGAGTATTTTTTTACCATGTCAGAAATGTAAGTGGGACAATAACTGTGGAGGAATTTGAAGGCAAAGCACAGGAGCTTGAACTTGATTCTAAGGTGAAATGGAAGCCAGTGTAAGGATCTGCAAAGAGATGCAGCAGAAGAGGAGCGGTGGGAAGGATGGATGAGTCTGGCTGCAGCATTCATGATAGATTGTAGAGGAGAGAGTCGGGTTAGTGGAATACCAGGGAAAGGGATGTTACAGTAGTCCAGAGGAGAGATGATAAGAGCATGTACAAGGAGTTTGGTGGTCTCAGGGGACAGGTAGGGGCAGATTTTGGAGATGTTGCGTAGGTGAAAGTGACAGGACCAGGAAATGTTCTGAATATGGGGGGTAAATGAGAGGGCAGAGTCATAAAAAGCATCAGCAATCAGTTGAATTAAAAAAATCTCATTAAAGTGTACTAATGTTCTACTAATGTTCTACTATTAAAGTGTACTAAAAAACTTCTGCCTACATTTTTCAAATATATATATAAATATATATAGAGAGAGACATACATTTTTTGCTTGTTATATAAGATGGCTGTTTTTCTTTTTATTCCACTGACATATTCTGTCTGGCTTAAAATAATACTCTGGAGTACATAATGATATCAAACATTCACTGTGAACGTCGTAGCAAGAGACATATTTGCCATGAGGCTGTAAGTGACATGATATTGCACAGAGCAGCGTTTTTATTCACAGCAAAAAGGGTTACTTTTATTACTCAAAATGATTGTTTTGCAGCAATGATTTAGTTCTCTAATCAATTATATATATATATATATATATATATAAATATATATATGTGTGTATATATATTCCAATTAAAATGATTGATATTTCAATATGCAAACATTAGATCTTTATTCAAACAGTGCCTACAAATAAAGATGATATAGTTGAATAAAAACAAAAGGAACATTTACTATATAATTTATCCGGTACACATATATCAATAGATGTAATGGTATACCATAGTAAGTACGTAAGTACACCCTTAACCTTAGAATCCTGTATTGCCTCCCTTTACCAAAATACCCACCAGTGTCTGACACTGATTTAGTGAAATTTTCTCCTTTATGCCAAAACTTCTTCAGCTACAATAAGTTTGTAGGTTTCCTTCCTTAAACTGCAGGTTTCACATCTATTGTTTTTGAACAGGCTTTTCCCTGGCAAACTTACCAAGCAGTTTTTATTTAGTGCTATTTCTAATTGTAGGTGTGTGCACTAGAAGATTTACCCACAGATCCTGCAGAATAATTGTGGTGTTCTTAGAGGTTTTTTTTAGCGTCAAACATTGGGCATTTAGACTGAATTTGCTGGGTTGGCTGGTCCTATTCAAATAATAGGTCCATTATTATCTATGCCACACATAGATAATTTTTTATACAATTGAATGAATGACTTCAAAAATCTTGGTAATCTTTTCTAAATATCTTGCTAGTCAGGGGACTTTAGTACATACACTAGATTGATTGTCACACAAATGATTGTGATGGTCTGAGGCGACAATCTAGCATGTGTATGTAGTCTAAAGCTACGTACACACTTCCAATTATTATCGTCGGAAAACGAACGACGAACGTTCCTGCACGATATATACGAACGATCGTATAGCACCGATCCTGCACATAGAGGTAACGACACGATCGTTCGTAGATATTGTACACACAATAGACACGATCTTTTAAGCGATAGAGGAACTATGTGCACGACAGGAAAGTGAACGGACGTTCGTTCATCACGCATGCTCTGAACATGGACGATCAACGAACGACCGTACACACGAACGATGTTCAACGATCGTCGCCCAATCCGATCCGCCGATCCGGTCGTTCGTTTCCAACAATTTTCCTCGTTCGTCGGCGTCGTTGGTTACTTTTTTACGAACGATTTTTTGCCCAATCGATCGTTCGTCGTTCGATTGGAACGATAAAAATTGGAAGTGTGTACGCACCTTTAGAGAGCTCTTTTGATCTAGAAATAATGACACAACACAGGTAGTAAGGAGACTACCAGATCAAAATAATTGAGGTATGATAGACATGTTCCCCCTGCATATGTCTTAAGGAGATTCTTAATATTAGCACCTAATCTGGTCACCTGATTCTAAATTCATGGTTTTGGAATGCTTGTAGGGATGTCCTTATTTTTTCCACATGTGGAATCTGCATTTTCATTAATTTAGATTACGAGAATAAATACATTCTTTTATTTTTATTAGGTATATTTATAAATGTTTTCAGATAGGATTCACCCAACTTTTACCCAAAAGGTTATACTGGCTTTAATTAAAAAGTATGAAAAACAAGTAAAAATCAATTTACACATTAACTATTGATTCTAATGTTAAATAGTGCGTATATTTGGGTAAAGCTTTGAGTAAAGTGTAAGTCATGGGGGGTGGGGGGGGGGGAAACAGTTATGAATAGATCTATATTCTATATATAAATATAAATAGATAAGTGTGTCATTTGTTTAAGTATAACAACATTTATTTTGAGGAACTGTTGAATACAAATGTGATGTTTGCTTCTTAAAATATGCTTATACACTCATCAATAGGGTGTACTTATTTTTTTCATATGTCTATTTGTGTGTGTGTTTTATGTCTGCGTAAAACTAGTTGCAGCCATATGAGGCAGTTGGTTGAATGCGACAGCTTACATGACCTGAAAAGAACCTTAATGGCTGCAAATCTTCATAGCCAGTAGCTACAAAACATGCTAGCATATGCCACTTTATTTTAAGGGTATTTGTTAGCCTAATTCCAAACATACACATAATAATGTAATTCAATTTTTTGAAAATTTGTATTATTAATAGTACCTGTAATATAACCCTTACTATTCTAAAACAACATACATATATCTTTTAATCTCTAATCTGACATTAACCTGAATCACTATATCAGATGATGGAGTTATAAAAAAGATTCCATCTGACAATAAAACTAAGACTACATGTGATTTAAAATTTGGGAACCCCTTCGCAGCATTCGCAGCAGAGATGACATTCCTTTGCCTGAATGTATCTAGAAAATCCACAAATAGATTTGATTTCTGAACTGAGCTCTTTATTGTCACCTTGAAAAGCTTGGTCTTTTTGGTGTGCCCCCTTCAAGGCTGTATATTTGGAGGATGAATAGGGGGCGGGGGAGGTAAAGGGGGATTTTTCTGTCTTTATCGCAAGCATCTTCATTACATGGGAAGGATATGTTACCATGGCAACGCCTGAAATACCATCTCCTCCAGGTAACAAAAAAACAAAACAATTAAATGGAAAAATTGGGAGCAAGAAAAAAAAAGCATAAAAAGGGAAAAAAAGAAAAACAACCCCCTTCCTGAAACATCTTGTTAACCCATTCCCTTGTAGGGATGGCACATGATATTCGCAGGAGTGTGTGTGTATTTGTGTATGCCGCCATCCAGGCATGCTTTAGAGGTCTGAACACAAGGGGGATTTCCCTCACAGCCATAAACCAGCTGGGGACCTAGGAGAAGACAGGGAGGGAGGGTTGACAAAAAGCGAGAGATATGAAGAAAGGGAGAGAAAAATTGACAGAAATATAGCAGAATGCAGGATAAAACTGTTAGCGGACAATACATGGGCATAAAAACAACAAAAAAGGCAGCGCAAAACAAAACAATGTAAACAGGGCAGAGGCTTGGTGGGAAGAGATAAAAAAAAGAATAAACAATAATTAAAGGAGACAGTGGGGGTCACACGCTGGTGAAATGGTGTGAAAGACAGATACAGCCGTACTAGAAAACAACAGAGGATAAATGGAGCATGGCTATGAAGGGTGGCTAGATATATTGGAAGCAAAGATAGATGATCAACAATATTTCCATTAATCTATAAAGGCAGGACAAAATATTGCAAACACAATAATGTTTTCCCAAAAATGTTACACAGCTGCAAATGTACTCCTTGTGCCTCTGATGTAGTCATATAAAAAGAGCAGGGGATATAAAAGAGACAACAAAAAATAATAGAAGATGAGAGCAATATGCAGGGAGCAGTGCTGCCACATTTTGGGTAGGATCAGGAGCTCATGAACACAATGAGATAGATACCATTATAATTGTAATTTTACAAATAATTTATTATGTATCTAGGATAGGTCAATTGTGAGTGCAATTCTGAGTGCTATGGGAGCTGCAGTATTTATACACAAAATGCTTTTTCAAATATAATCTCCAATAAGATCCTCATAATGCATTCTTATTTTATTTTTTTTCAATATGATTTCATATGTATTTTTACTACTGGTGAAGTGCATGTCAGTTTCCTTATATTACACATTTACTTTTACAGCAAGAATGGTTAAAATGTATTCTATTTGAATTTCACTATTTTCGGTGTCCTCACTTGTCCAATAATACCGGTATGTGTTAGACATCAGATCCATAACACATGTAGAAATTGTTAATGCATGCTAAGCTCCTAATCCATGAAATGTAGTATTATGTAGTATGGGCTAGGAATAATGACTACAAACATACAGGTACACAGGCATTACTATCTGATTGTACAATCTTCTATAGTTTTACCAATATTGTGCAAGACCCTAACTGATTAATTTTAAATTAAATTCCTTTTTAATAAGGATTCTGAATTAGATGCGGGTAAATCTTAATATGATTTCCTATTTTTATATATTTGATTAGATTTCTGTGTTACATGGGTGCAGAATCCGAATACAATGCAATGGTTTAAAATTTTACATTTTTAAGGCTTTTTTATTAAATAGGTGCAAATAAATCTGAAATATGAATGATTTAATGATTGTTTTGTTTAATGTTTTTATGTTTATTTAGGTTTTTGCATTATATAGTTGCAGGTAAATCTAACTGTACATGATTGTACACTCAGACTATAACATGTGTAACCATGTTATTATGAAATATATAATAACTGACTGCCAGACAGGCAGTGTTAGCTCAACAAAGAACTACAATTGTTAGACGGTTCCAAAAATGATAGACATTTTTTTTTTGTTAGGAGGCCATAGGTATTGTCGATCTAAAGGGTACCTGTTCAGCACCTGGGAATATGTTCTACACTTCTGAAGAAAATAGAAAATGGGCAAAATCTGCTAAAACGTAAAACATCACACACACACACACACACAGTATACATATATATATATACACACACACAGAATATATATATAACTATGGCGGCTGAATTGATTAACGGATTATGAACACTGTGGCTTTAAATGCTATCAATCCAGAAAAGAATAATAAAATGCACAGACATGACATGGCTGTTTCCAGTACATGGACCAGAGCTGCAGTGACAGGATTAATACTCTGGTGGATGTTCCTAAGAGGAAATTGCACAAGGGATAAAAGATAATGTAAAAGCATAGCAAGATGTGGATAATATGCTCCAAAAAAATGAAGGGAAATTAATAGGAAACACAAATGGGAAATGTAAGAAGAATTGTTCCAGCATATGTTAAAATATTAAGAATAGTACTGTATCAGGATACAGTCAATGAGGATCTAAAATCGACTGCGTTTACTCTGGCCATGGCTAACCACATAATTTAGAACCTTTTGTTCTGGTTTACCCATTTTCTTTCAAAAGTGACTTTTTTGGGTCATACAGAGATGTAGGTTGTTAGCAAGTTTGGAGACATGTTTTTTATTCCCTGTATTTCGGATGTACAAATGCAATTTTACCAGCACAATATATATGTAATTTGAGCAGTTCCAGAAATATAACAATATTTTAGCAAAGTATATTTGACGAAGGCAGAAATAATACAGTGGTCTGTTTCTGCAGGGGGAAGAGAACTAAGCTGCACTAGCTCACAGAAAGTTGTGATGATGTCATAGGTGACATCAGAGCACTTCCTGTTTTACCCTAATGGAGAAGGATTATGTTGCACTGTGCTACTGAATAATTAAATATTGCTCTGCCTGTAGCAACATTAGAAGGCCTGCAAACTCACCTTATCTAAAAACAAAGTTTATCACCCATTCTAAAAAATATTGAAAACAGATGGAACAAAACAAAACAATGAATGCAGTTTTTTTAATATATAGGTAATATAAAGAAAATGTATTGTGTTCTTGAGTACAACTAGTGTAAGTGCTTTGAATAGTTATCTGCCTCTTCTAATCAGAGGTATGCAGACTGGAAGAGAGAGGGACAGAAATAGGAACATAAGATACCTTGATATACATGTGCTGACATTGAACATGCTGACAGACATAAGAGCAAAGTGAGCAGAGGGATGAATTCATATGTCTACTGCTGTTTCTTCAGTGTCCAACTGCAGAGGCAGGGAGTAGGTGTGTTGCTTAGGTACACACAGCAAAAACCCCAGTCAACTCCTGGCTTTGCTGTTTTGCAGGTCTGTGTTTATACCAACTGTGTGCCTGGTACATATTGTGTAAGTACACTTTTTGTTGTTACTTACACTTTAAGTACAGTAAGTACACTTTGTTTTGATACATTATACATTGTTGATATGTACTGTCCTGAACCAGCTGACGGATGTAAGTGGTTTTCTGCAGACCTTTGTTTGTTACTGCAGGGCGCACAATGGACATCAGAGCAGTTTTGCAGACCAGTGGACTAAAACTGCAGAAAACTGCATTCCTGGCACATAGATTTGCAGAACTGCCACTGACATGCAGCATGCCCTGTGGTAAAATTCTCTAATTTTAGAATTATAGAGGCCCCCAGACAGCTACTGATTGCCATCACCAGGTTGAAGACAATGGACATGACTGTTTAATTGTATACTTGTTTATACTTTCAAAAATGTAGCTTGGTACTGCCACCTGTAAGCAGCCATGTTTAAGATCTAGTATGACTGTACATAATAATACCAACTTTCTAGGGAAGGCTATATGCGAAAAAAACCTATCCACTCCTTTCAACAGCCACACCATCACTTCCAGTCCCAGTTCCATTCTGATTTTTAAAGGACAGATTTGCTACCTCTGGTAGAAGATCTTATTGAAGGTACTTCCGGATGCCTGCACAACATTTAAACACTGTACCCCACAGCCTGGGAGTCTGGGGAGTTTATCCTCATGTATTGAACTATTAGGGTTTACACAAGGCAGGTTGGAACAGGTGTGGACAGGTGCACAGCTACAGCCAAGTTACACATAGCTGCACATTTGCAAAGATAATACTTATAATTTACACTAAACAATATGATTTCTTTTGTCTTCCTAAATTTTAGGTGTAGTTTGG
This sequence comes from Pyxicephalus adspersus, assembly GCF_032062135.1. Taxonomy (NCBI): domain Eukaryota; kingdom Metazoa; phylum Chordata; class Amphibia; order Anura; family Pyxicephalidae; genus Pyxicephalus; species Pyxicephalus adspersus. The sequence continues at coordinate 55,116,749 of NC_092860.1, forward strand.
CTTTAAATTAACCTCTTTCTTTGTTCTGTAAGTATTATTCTGACAAAGAACATGAGGTTTGAGTAAATCAGGTGGTTTTCTGACTGTATCCTCATGGAAAAGTTTCTGGAATAGCAATAGTAATGTATGCAATAATTTGACTTAGTTACTAGGTTTGACCTTAGCACCTGCTAAAATATAAATATGTAAAAGTGCTAGGATGCAAAGGAAATCATGGATTAAAAATTAGTTTTAAGTAACACAATTCAAAGAAGATCACTATACATACTTGCTGACCACTGCACAAATTTGGTTCCCCCAAAAGTGTTTGAAGCGTTTATAAAGTGACTGCACATATTTTTAAGCATGACTGACACAGCAAATCACTTAGATTAGAAAATATATTAATCTTCTCTAATTATATGCCATAACTGAACAAGCCTGAGCAAAGCTTTTTTATTATCATACAGTGAATGTCAACATTTTTAGAAGCAAAAAGGAAATATTGGAAATCGAGTTATATAAAAGAGCCATTGGGGAAAAAAAAATAAAAACAAACTGGAATTACATGACATGCTGTAAAAAATATTTAGTGCAATGACAAAAAATGATACTGACCTAAGGAAAAATAATAAAACCCCTAAGGAGCAGGACCAGAATAAAATAAATTCCCTAATAAGCTCTTCTTTCTTCCAGCTAAATGCAAGCAAGTAAAACTGTCTCATTGTCAAGAAATATATTTTTTACAATATTGCAATTTTTTATTTACAAATAAATATAAGTTCATAAGTATTGTCACTCTGGAAAACCATATTTTAAAGTCCAATTAAAGTCAGCAAAAAAGCAATGTTGTGTGCTAACAACCTGCATGTTCATAGTCTTACCTCCACTTTACTATTACAGCAGCTGTACCGTGTGTCTAAATATGATGATGCACTAAAGGCACCAGAATAAAGCTCCATACAGACGTGCAATATCATTGAAGAAAATCATTGTTAGTGATCGTTTCTAGGAACAACAGAATAAAAAAGATCTGTTCTGCTCTACGAGAGTTGAGGTGCCCACTGCTTTCCCTCCATTAGGTATCAACAGTGGTCATTCCTGTTAGTCATTTAGTGACAACTAAATGTCACTGGGAGACAGCTGTACAGATGCTAGATTTTTGCCTAAGATATCACAAATGATTGTTGGGGTAATGAATCTACCATCTGCACATAACTTTAGACCCAGTTTTCTCAATAATCAGAACTCAGAAATAGAGCTGGTCAGAACAACTTTCTTTGCAATATGAGTTGTTGTCATTATAGTTGTGCTAAAGGGCTGTGGCTGAATTTTTTAAAACTTTACCAGAATATGTCTGAACACTTCATTTGCAGTGAAATCCATGCAGTTAACCACTCTCAGGTGGGTAGCAAACTGCTGCTGTGCAAACAGGTGCACTAAGTGGTTTCCAGAACTCTGCAGTTTACCACAAATATAAAATGGGCCTTAGCATTTTTCTTGTAGTATTATTTTGCTTTGGGTACAGTAGAGCATGATTATAACTTTTAGCAAATGTATATAGCTTTCTGTGTCCTTGCTGGGTAGACTCTATCTACCATATAATGGTATCCAGCATATAATCATCATTATAAACTACTGTTGTACCAGGGTTTTTTTCCCCTCCTCTGGATCAACAATGTCCATAGGGTTTTATATCTGGGATATGTTCATTTCCCTAGTGGTTGAACTTGATGGACTTTTTCAACCTGACTTACTATGTAAGTTAGAATTCTTTCCTCCTCCCTTGGTTGGGCCATATTACATATCAACAAATTTCTGTTGCGAGGGCAAGTAACCATTTCATGTTTTTATGTATTTATAACTGTTGTTTTTTTTGTTATTATTGTCATTGTCCAAAACCATTCACTGGGGATGCAACTAGTCCAAGCTAGGTTAGCAATAATTGGGTAGTGTAGGGATTAACAAAGGAGTAAAACTAAATGCCTGTGGGTGACAAAAATCCCAGGCATCAATTGTACAGATCATCTGATCAAGCATACTGGAAAATCTCTAAGGAGAATCATTCAAGTCATTGTTTGAACTTGCATCTCCAATGATCCTAATAAAAACTGGCAATTCTCTGATCCTTTGTCACATTCAACAAAAGCTTTGCTCGCATATGGTCTATTTTAAAGGAGAAATAAGAAGCTGTCAAAACATGTCCTTTTTCTAAACTGTAAACTTTATATGTGCCATGATATCCAGTTCCCGCGGTTTTCTATTGACTACAATACATATTGCTTGACTACAAATAGAAATAAAAATATTGGGATCAAACAGCTGATTCTTGGGTTTTCCTGAGAATCACATACAATTAATCACCATATCCAGACCTAATAAAAAAGCAAAGAGGTCATGGATGGAGGGGCATTAAATTGACACTGCAGGATGGCAAGACATGTCACAATGTATATTTTGACTTGATGGACAGAATATCTGTACCATGAGTCCAATGTGCTTGCACTCTGCAATATTTACAGTCATTTACTTTTATTTCTAAATTCTGCCATTGTTCTTACTCTGGACACCCAGAGTAAGAACAATGGATACCAACCTAGATTTCCCAGTATCCCCTGTTTTACAAAGACCTCAATCTGTTAACGGAAAACTAAAAGGCAGATCCTGTAGATGTACAGGTTCAGGCTGGTATAGCTATACCATGTTTTTTTATTTTAATTGTGAAGCTATTTGTGAGTTCTAATGGCAATACTTATAATATATTTTAATCAACAAGATTACTTGAGGAATGTCCCTTGTCCAATTATGGGTTTAGTTGAGCTTTAAGGAAGACAGAAGATGGAAACCAAGACTGATGACTACACAATAAAAGTGAAACAACCACATTTGTGTGATTGTATGCCTACACACTCCAGTAAGCATATTCCCTGTGTTAGAATGCCAGCACTTACGGAATTTCACTGTAACATTTCTTTCTGTTGCTTTCTCTATCTTAGTTCATATTGAAGGAGATTACAGGCAGTTGATATAAAGATACTGTGAGATCCCCCGTAGCAATGGGATCAGAAGTGAATCAGACACGTTCAAAGTTGCAGTTGAAAACAGGCTCCTGCCTGTCTATTTATTAGCACTTTAACAAAAAAAAAGGAAATGGTTCAGCTGAGCAACTACAACCATTACTGAGATAGTCCCTCTCTTACCAACAGTAAAGCAGTTTAAAGCACGACCAATACAAGGCAGTCTTTAGATAACAAAACAAGCATGTTCCACTCATATGTAATCGTTGCTGGTGCAAGGCAGAGCTCTGTTCCCTTTTCCTGCAGTTCTGGGAACTAACTGAGCTGCCTCCTAAGCACCCTCCAGCTTGCAACACAGTGCTGATCCTCTTCCCTTAGCCTTTTGCTGATCACTCTCTCAGCCTGGAATCCACTCTGGCTCTCTCTCAGCCTGGAATCCACTCTGGCTTTCTCTCAGCCTGCAATCCACTCTGGCTCTCCCTCAGCCTGGAATCCACTCTGGCTGATTACTTCCTCCTTACCTTGCACCTGAGTGCAGGTGCATATTAAATCAGTCAGGAACCTACCTTTTCACACCCTTGGCTGGCTCCAGGGCCCTAAAGCCCCTGGTTTCTTACCAGAAACTTACACAGATCTATCTACTCCCTGGAGCCTTTTTAACACTTTCCCTGACATTCTTAATGACACAAAACATTTAGGTATAAAAAAATATATTTACTAATGTCTTAACAGACACATAACTGTATTAAATGGTGTTTTTACATCTGCCTGGACTTCCGCTTTAAAAAGAGAAAATCAGAGAAGTATATTCCAAATAAAGATGACAAGACCTGAAAAAAAATTGAATAATCTAGAAAAAAATGAATATTAATATTTTATTGAACAGGGACATGCTACGCCACAAGACAGTATTTCCTATTAAAACTGACATGAACAAAAAAAGTACGGAAAAATAGAAGTGAAGAAAAAATTAAAAAAAAAAAAAGACAAAGAGCTAAAAGCTACACAGCTTTGGTGCAATGTCTGAACAGAGAGGGAAGCTTACTGGGTAAAACCTTTGATAGTTCTGCTTCCAAAATCAACTGTAAAATTTGTTTTATAAAATAGGAATACAGCAGCTTAGCATCAGCATCAGGCAGGCAGTGTTAGTACCTTTTTTTTTTACATTTTGTAGTATTGCATTATTATGATTATTATTATTCTGTAGACTGGTTTCAACCCTGGTTTAGGGGAAGGGCGGTACCCTGCTTTTCTACCATCAGGACAAGTCATCTGCATGTGACTCAAAGCAGACATTTTCCTATAGGATTCTCACCAAACAACCAATATTTGGTGTCACCAGGATGGTTAAAGTATCATCCTTTAGTACAAGGTAATCAGAAATCCTATCTGCAAGAGCCCAGCATTACCCACATTGCTGGACATGGCCACGCTGTCACCTTTACTTTTACCAGTAGGAATGGCATCTTCATAACTAGGTAAACAACCTTTGATAAAGGGATAAAGGAAATTGATACTGTGATTGAAGCTGTTGCATACTGAAGTAAATCACTGCCTGGTTGTGCTGAGATGACCTCTTTTTTCTTAGTTATATAATGACTCATGTGTAAAAAAACAGATGCCGTAGTTCTCAGTTACTGATCTCCCACACTCGGAAACGGCCCTGGCAAGGGAACTAGATGGTGAATTTAGGCGAGTATTGTGCTTCAGAAGGTACGAAAAAAATGTGTAGAATAATTTTGCCTGAACATTTGCTTTAATGTTTGCCCAATCTTCTAATTCTTCTAATTTGTGTAACCATTAGTTGAGTATCAGAAATTGTCATCTGTTGGCTTGATAGCCTCGTTGCTGGGAGGACAAAGCCCAATTCTACCTTCTTTTAATGCTTTAGACCAACTTAGCAGCTACAGATGCTGTATTACCGGAAACTCTGGTCTTTAATGAAAAGTTGCTCTCTAATTCCTTCCCCAGAGCTTCGGGTTTAGAAGACTTTTTTTTCCTGGCAATGGGCTATTGTACTGCGACATTTATTTTCCCAAGTTACAATAATTTGTTACAATCTGGTGGTGCTTAGTTTCCAGGCACAATTCTAGGCTTAACCCAGAAGGGGTGGATGATTTTTTAATTAAATCCCTTTTCCCATAGTGCTAAATATTAATATGGGGTGTATTTATACATTAAGCAGTGAATCTAACATTCACTGAAATATTTCCTGGTGGAAAATCAGGGAATGTCAGCTTTAAAATACTTTATAAATATACCCCTATATATTCACATTCTCTATTGGTAACATCCTTTTAGAATGTAAATGTGAAACTACAAATAAACTACAAATAAATTATTGAATAATTTATTTTCATAAATAGAACTTTGAAACAAACAGAGGTCTAAGATCAGTTTTTAATGCATTTACTGTACTGATGTATTTGATGAGTGATGAATATGGATGAAGCAAAAATTATCTAAAATTGACTGTTATGCTACAACCACACGGGGGAAGAATCCAGTGAATTCAGTGGCTTAAATGTAATTTCATTGCTATTGCTGTCCTTCATAATAGTTTGCAAATTTAATAAGTTGGCATCCTCAGTTTTTATCAATTTTTTTGGTCATTGAATACACCTGGGGATTCAAGGACATGTTTACCCCAGAAAAATGGTGTACACTAACCCCCACATATCTGCCACAGATATATATCAAAAACAATACTGAAGTCAAACATCAGGAGGTCATAATAGGATCGAACTTGATACCAGGCAGTTAAATGTGACCGCCTGTGCTGATTATGTAAAAGTTAGACTGGTAACACCTGTGGGGCCTCCATCACCAGGACTTATATTTAGTTGCCATGGTAACTGGTACATATTCAGGCCTGCATCAATATGGGTCAAGTAAACATTACAGTAACATAAATCTATAACATCTCAATTGAATGGCTCCAAATGTTCACATTATCAGTATCTAGAGATATGGCCTTCAAAGATATATATTGAGGCTACAAGGAATAATAAGCATGGAAAAAAATAGTTATTTATAGTCATGAGAATATAAATGTACTTCAATGCAATTCAATCCAAGCTATAGGGAGTACAATTAAATTATATTAACCGACAGGAAAATATAGCATGGCCTTGGTTCAGAGCTTACCACGATTGTCATTAGATCAAACACACGTTTTATAGGACAAAAGCCACTGGAACATGGCCTGTCTATTTAAACGAAGGCAGCTGCTAGAAAACATCAGTCAAGGCAGATTTTACAGCAATGCTGCATCCTGATGACCACAATGAGAAATGGAGACCACAACACGAGAGAACTTGTGACTTTACTAATATCATTTTTGATAAAAACATAGTAGTCAGCTAGGCACAGCAAGCAGGACATTTTCAGTTAAAGGGAATTATTTTTTAAAATGTTTCTGAGATTTCAGCAACAAAAGTAATCCAGCATAAGCTTCAAATTCAATTGAGTGTTGTAGCCCTGACAAGATCACCTTGTACCTGGATGCACTATAAAGCTAGGCCATGTAAGCCAGCCTTTCTTAACATTTTTACCAAAAGGAAACCTCTGCTGAAATAATTTTCAGGTCTTAGGAACTTCCTGCTGTAATTACAATATCCACAGCTCAGAGTACATTAGCGTAATGGTCAGTGAAAAGACTCCAACCCCTACAAATAGCTAAAAAGATCAAGGGGCACAAAAATCTCATTGATCAAGAAACCCCTAGCAACATCTGAGGAACCTTGGTAGGGAACACTTCCCACCATCAGTCACTATGGGCTCAAATACTGTAAGCTATCACATTTGTTATTTAATATAATTGGTGTTATTTTCAAATTTTAGAAATAAAAATATGTACTATTTTGAGTACTACCTTTCATATGTAAGCCACATACACTTGACAGAATACAATATTTATAATGATAATGGCCCTTTAAAGAATAACACCTGCCAAAGAATTTGTATCTCAGTCCATCTGGTTCCAAAATGTACACACAGCACATATTTAAATACCAGGACAAGAAACTTTTCTTTCTTTTCTGCCATTACAGTACAGTTGCATACATAGGGATAGGCAGGTTGTCACAATTTGCCCTTTTGAGCCTCTTATCTTAAAATAAGTATGTCAGCCTCTGGCTTCAGACAGTCATAATAAATGATAGCCAGAGACCATGTGATCTAGATAATCTAGGTTGATGGACAATTTTTTGGTCATGGCATATTTTAACTCTAAATAAATATTGTTTTGTAAACATGACATATACCTTATTGATTTGTGTGAAATTATAATTGAATGATGGGCCTGCTTTATTGGAGCATTTAGAGTCAGCTTACTTGGGTCAGCACTAGTAGAAATTATTTTCTACTTTTCTGAAATGAATATCAACAAAAATTAAGGAACATCTATATTTACGCACAAAAAAATCTGTGAGCATACAGTAATTTTATACATACTGAAAGTCTTCAATTCTTAATCAGATTTCACAACCCTTTGTTTAGATTTAGGATTTCATGAGTCATCCATAGCCAATGCCATATTTATGAAACAGAGATTCTTGATGGTACAAGAGCCTAGAAGTGTTAACAGATCACATGAAAGTGTTATTCCTCTTTTTTGATAAACTTCCCTTTTCTACCTTTGTAGTTACCAGGATAAAAATGAATGGAATTTATCCAACAAAGACAGTAATAAACCAGGTTCAGTTAGGGCAAGATTTAAATTCAATTTCAGACCTTCCTGAAACCTTAGGGGGAAACCCTTGTTTCTGGTATAATCACTGGAAGTGAGAAAAAAATCTCCCCAACAAGAATACAGAATATAATAAGAATTTAGAATATAATTCTAAACCTTCCACACTGCCTATAACAGCAGTTGTAATTTAAACCTGAACTCTGGGCAAACAGTTAAATACAGGGATAAAATGGATATTTTAACCTGTCTTTAAGCTATTAACCTGCTGTTTAACCTGGAAAGTACAGGGGTTGTTGCTTCAGTTGTTCATGAATCCATAAGTGCAGATTGATGTACAATGTTTGGGGACCACTGTACATATGTTAGATTTTCACCATGATGACCACAACCTATCGTTTAAGATAACAATTATCTAGCATGTGTAAGTAGCTTTGGAAAGACAGATAGGAAGTTAGTACAGATAAATAAGCACATGTGACAGTGTCTTGGAATTTGGCCAGAGCTTTGAGATTCGGCTACTTTCCAGACTACCCCAATTAAAACCCACTAATGGCCCCAATCATTTTTGATTTATGATGCACTAGTTAGAGGTTACATCCACTAGTTCTGATCCCTTCAAGATTTATTCCCTTCAGCAAATGTTATCTCCAGTAAATGATTTGTAGACAGTTATTAACTTTATAGCATGGGTGATAACTTTAACAATTGGGCAAACTTAACCTCTTAAATTGTTCAAAGATAGAATGTTCCCAATTCAATTCCTGCTGTGTCCTAATTCCTTCTCATTTTCAGAGTGTATGAATAAAATACACATATTACTCATTTTGCAGGAGTGTCACCATTTCAATTACTAGACATTTTAATAATCTCAGTGTAATCAAGACAGAGCATACACATGTGAGGGAGGCAGACTGGCAGTTGATTAATATTTGCTAGTACTGCATAACCCCTTGTGTAACCTCATTTGCGTAAGGCTCCAATAGAAGAATTTGATTTTAGTTTTCTATTGAGGAAGGTGTTGAACACCAAACTCTACTTAATGGAATCAAAACAATCTTCTAAGTAAGTTTCCTGAAGCCTAATATATATTTATTTATATGTCTTTACAAAATGTGGACAGATTTTTAATCTAATACCAATAAAACAGATGCAGGAAAACGAGGCTCAGCCCTGCGCTGTGAAGCCCCTTGCCACCCACCATATTGGCATTTGAGTGATGGCAGGTGCATTCCCTTATCACTTCTTTACTCTGATTTATACCCAGTATTGGCATTTGCCAGCATGTCTGTGATTATTAAGGCGATGGTCCTTGTTGACAAGTTTAAGTGTATGTAAATCCCAACAATAACCTTCTTTTTTTCTCACTTGTTTTAGGTTTAAATGTATTTATTGTGCTCTCCCCAGTGTTATCTCAAGCAGATAACCCGTATTAAGCTATATTATGCTGCCTGCAGGAGGCTTCCAATTCCTGTCCTATGAAAGCAACAGGAAATTAGAGGTAAAATCTCCAATATCTATATATTCAACCAAATTTTCAACCCTGAGAAAATGCGATTCTTTTTATTTTCCCTCATCTAATGCTCTGATTAGATCAAATCAAAATATTGAATTTCCCTTCTTTTTTTTGCCTTGGTGGCAATGGTCACTAGGACAAATAGGATGGGTAAATTGCCCTATCAATTATGTTTTTTTTTTTTTGTATTTTAAAAATACTAAAAGTACTAAAAATATGTACTATACTTTTTATTTATCATTTTAAAACGTGTTATAAACTTTATTAACAAACAGTCAGAGAATGTTACAGCCTAAAGGACAGCTTACCTCAAATCCATTCAAATTTTACCCATATGTACTCGGGAGCTGGGTACAATACACAAACATTCTGGAATAGATGCTTAGAAATTAGGACACAAATGGTTCCCTTTATATTCTAGAATTGAATATTCCACTATAGTCAATACCTAACACAAGGAAATAACAGAGAAGGCTGCTCTTCCATTTTTAGTGTTATGCTGCATGCATTGGATGACATCATGCAGGAATGATATTGGCAGGACCTGGGCCTAATTCTATCAGTTATTTGACCTTTTTGAATTATAATAATCATGTGTTTTCTGTACTGTATAAGCCCAAAGTGGGTAATTAATTTTACATGATTGGGTTTATTGAATAAAGCACATCTGATATGTCTCCAGTCTCCTGAAGCATGTCCCTAGCCTTTAACAACTTCCACTTCTCTGACCATCTCTTGTTCCATATCCATAAACTGGCAGTTTTTACTGCTCTCCGATTACTGCATGAGCATGAATGTTATGCGCCTTGCATAAATGATATGCACAAAATATTGTATGTGATGATAGCCATTTCTTAAAACATACGGATCACAGAAAAAATAGCAGGTGGTTTTTAATCATTTGAGCACAAAGTTATGGATATTTATGCTAAACATTCGCACAGGGTCATCATCTGAACTCTAATTGATTTTATTCCTCAAAATAATGGTGTAGTCCTGGGAACCTCAAGTTAGAAAAGTGGTCCGCCTGAAGGATCGGTGCTACTCTAGACAGAATTCTAGACAAAATTGTATCTACAGACACCTACAAAAATAAATACCGGAAAGAAGTAGAGTAGATGATATTCTATTTAAAAGGAAGATTTTAAATAGCCCAGCCCAGGGAGCTTTACCTCTACGCATAAATCTTTAATCCGATAGACAGCCATAGAAACATAAGTGCTTTTGAGCCCAGTCACCCATGCCATTGTTTCTCCTACTTGTTTTCCTAGGGATTTGTAAATAGCATGGCCATGGTATGTTCCAAAAGCCATGAATGTGCCTCATTGATAATGTACAAACATTGCACTCCTCACTCTGGCATTGGCTGCCCCTATAGTTACTTTGCGGGCAAATGCAATAAGCATATTGCATTTGCATGCCATAGAAATCCTACACCCAAACCAGTCCCATAAAGGAAATAACTTTTGCAAGGCATCAAGAAAGTTAGCCCTTTGGAGTATTTTACTGTTAGTAGTATAATGTTTATATGTTTACCAGGCACACTTTAACTCTTGGCCCACTGTTGAGAAGCTGAAGCTCAAATTATACACACAGCTGGCTCATGTACTTATTCTCTACTGTACAAAGTTGAGTATGTAGTTTCAGACTGAACTAAAGATTCACAAAGATGGCCACAAATTACTGCTGTGTGCTTTGTTTAAAAAAGCCCAGTGTGCTCTTACAAAACCATTGTCAATGCTACACCCAGTATTTAATGCCCAAATTAAAGAATAGATCTAAATGATAACAATAGGAAAAACATAAATAAAATATTTAAAATAACATTTAAAATAAAGGACTGCAGATTTTAAAAACCCATGAGTTGTGCATATGTGTGTTAATGCATCATGTTTTCCTACAATAAGGCAGATTGAATTAATGTAGCTCATCATTTCAAATGGTTTGGCAGTGTATCTTAACACATCACAAATGGATGTGACCCTTTATTCCAACTGCATGTGCATTGTAAGGTGATTTAGAGCCCATTTATTAAGATGCCAGAGATCAATAGAATTCCGCAATTTAAATTTCCTGTCTTGCAATATATACATTGCATTTTTATTACCATTTATTTACATAGCCAATAAAGAACGTCTTGCTGCTGGTGGAGAATATTTCAGGTTCATGTGTTTGAATTGATTCTCTGCCAGGGAATGTTTCAGTGAATATCCGCTTTATAAATAGAGTTCTAGGTAACGTCATGACAATTTGCACAGGTGATGTACAAAAGTGCAGTTATCCACAGAAAGCACTCAGAAAATTGCTTTAATGGCTATGATTTCAGCAAATCTGTACTTGGCATTTCCTTCAATGTTGCTCTTTGCACTGCCTTACTGAATAAGCAGGAAAATAGTGTAGCACTGGTCCTAATTAGAACATTTGGATATGATGATGTGATGAAAGTGAGCCGATAATTAGAGTGTTAGGGAGGAGTGAGAGAGTAATGAGGGTACTGAAGAACTGTAACACTCAAAATGGATGATAAAATACATGGAAACAAAGGAGAATAGATACATGATATTAGTATGGATATAAGAATAGCATAGCTGTAAGATGGAAGTATGACGAAAGTAAGAAAAAGAGGTTATGGTCCTTGGGCTAAGACACTACAATGATTCCTAATATGACATTAATGATATGGGAAAAGGAGTAAGTAGAAGTCATTGGAAGGTGTGACAAACAGCAGGTGGTGTGTGAGAGATGAAGGATGAAAGGATGGTAGGGGCCTGTGACAGAGTACTATAAAGCAAAGGATGTGTGCACACCATATGTGAAAGATGCATAAGCACAGAAAACTATCCTGCTAGGATCAGGTGCAAAGAAAAATAAAAAAAAAAAAGCAAAAAGTCACTACATACAAATATAACAAATTATTAATAATAATAATAATATTTAAACCAAATATATATTTAAATAGTTAAATAATCACACATGGTATTAAAAGGAGCTGTTCATAACATACACTATGCAGCCTTTACAGTGCAAAGAACAGAGTTGGTCTGTTGCCCTTTGAATGTTCAGTTGAATTTATCTACTGATATTTCAAATGCATAAAACATTGTATTTTCTTGAGCACTGTACATAAGGCTGTGTGTACTGTGCTCATTTATTCATCTGTCACTGGAAACAATCACAAAAGGTCGTTTCCAGCAACACTCCTCTGATGTCCATCTGTTCAAGGCTTTAGTTTATGTGGACAAGCAGCGGTCTTTCTGCATATGTCTAGTACTTCTCCCTACTGATTTGGATCCAAAGCTTTCCAATCAACAAGGGGCATGAGAGTTAATGATCACACAGTTCCTATTCTCACCCAGCAAGGGGTCAAAATTGACAACCTGATCCTGATCCTGTTTATTGGATGGTGTTTGGGACAAGCTCCCGGGGGGTGTAGGTATGAGTTGCCTGGCAGAGTAATAAGTGAATAGGTAGGTTGGTGGTGTGGGTAAGGGATGCAGGGGGTCCCCTTGAATATGTAATGAATGAATGATAAGGGGTTCTAGATGAAGGAGAAGTAATAAAAAAGGGGGCAGTCTATGCCTGATCATGTTGATAGTCAACCTGATACTCCCTACCCTTTAACCATGTGCAATGCATATAAATACCCCATTCAAAGTTTTCCAATCAGCAGGGAGCATGAGAGGTAATGATTACACAGCTCTCAATCTGAGCCAGCAATGGGTGTGACTAACCTCTGCAGAGAGGCCACTACTTCCACAAAATAGCAAAGATCTTTCTCTGCAGAATGCCGGCAGGGGCGGGTTCCTTTGTACATCTTTTTGTCTTGATGAACCTAGATTGGGCTGTGAGTGAAGCAACACCTAAAAACTAATCAATTTCCATTTCTGTGGTTAGATCAGTGAAAGTTGACTTCTGATTGGTAGCTACATCTTTAACATTTGCATATCACTACTCTTCACACAGCTTTATGAAACAGCCATGATACAGCAAAAATAATCCATTTTCAGAAGCCTCTAATAGATAAGATGTAAAGTATATCTGTCCAATCAGGCTCAGAAGCAGAATTATATTATTCCTTGTATATATTTATGTATATATATGTAAGTAACATTATTTTTAAATAGCTTGAACTTTGAAAACACTTTTAGATTATTTATCTTTTCTTTTAATTATATGATACAACTTCTGTAAACTGGCTGCTATTTATTATTGTATTCTTCAGATTATCACTGCCCTATTAACCCAGCCTGCCATTGGCCTGGCCTTACCCACTGCCCATTCATTTACTATAGACTTGACCACAAAAATTATTTTATTGAACTGACACTATTTTAATATTACCATGGTGCTAGATTTTCCAGCCCATGATATCGAGAAATAGGGAACCACTCAAACATTTCCAATAGATTTATTTCCTTCAATTTCTCCATGCCTTGCACAGTATCCACTGTCATTAAAAAAAAAAAGTGTTTTTTTTTCCTACAGCAAACTACATGTTCTTTTCATAGGGCTAGCTTCAGCTTCAGTGACACTAGTGTGGATAAATAATTACGTTATGGGGAAATAAATTAGGTTAGAGAAAGCAGTAGCAGAGCATGAAGGCATTAAACAAAGTATGACAAGCAGAAATTGGCACATTAACAGAACGTAATAATGAATGAGTCTGGAAAAAAAACAATAAAATAAGTGTCTGGAAAGGGCACAAGAGATGTATTGCTACTGCAAATGTGGTATTTCATTTTTTAGACAGCTTTACACAAACCAATATGACACTATAAATATTTATATATATATATATATATATATATATATATATATATATCTCAAGTCACCCATCAGTTGTTCTAAATATATATATAAATATATATATATATATATATATATATATATGTATATATGTGTATGAGTACACATGTATCCAGTGCATATATATATATATATATATATATATATATTATATATGTATTGAACTGTTGGCTGACTTGATTGCAGCTTGGATGACAGGAGGTGTAAGAAAGGGGCAGTTGGCCTGGGTTATATATGAACTCAATAGGAACAGAAGCCGGTTGCATGTATGACTGTGTGAAATGTAAATGACGCAGGCTGCTAGGCATTATTCTTTATGTCACCTAAATGGACAAATAATTATCAACATAATTTAGTGATCAAGCTAGCCATCTTTTCTCACTTCCTTATAGGATGGCACAAAAAGCTTTGAAATTCTTCTAATGATAAAAAATAGAAGTAGAGGGCTGTCAACTTGCCATATGTGTTTAAGTTGCTCACTGATTTTTCTGAGAATTGAAACAAAAGTGACAACCTTATCCTGTTTATTGGATGGTGTTTAGGACAAGCTGGCAGGGATGGTGTTGGTATGAGTTGCCCAGTAATAGGTGAATGGGTAGGTTGGCAATGTGGGTAAGGGATGCTGGGGTCTCACCCTTGAATATGTGATGAATGAATGGTAAGGGGGTCTGGATGATGGTGAAGAAGTAATAATAGAAGGGGCAGGCTGAGCCTTGTCCATGTCAGTGAGATGAGTGGGTGAGAGAAGGGAAAACTGATCATGATGACAGTCAGCCTGGTTCTCCCTACCCTTTACCCCCATGTACAGAACAGATCCCCCCATCCTAGGTGACTGGTCTAGGAGGGCAGTCAGTGCTCACCCTTGTGCATGCCCGTGTACCGGTCCTTGAGCACAGTGAGCTCATAGATCTTGCCGAACTGCTCGAAGAGAGGTTTCAGGTCTTTCTCCTCCAGGTTGCGAGGGATCTGCCCCACGAACAATTTGATGGCGTCCAGGTCCTTCATGCTGTCTGATTGTTGAGCAGGGGGCTCGGGGCCGCTCATGGGGCAGGCTCGGGGCTGCTGCTGCGGGGGATGCTGCTGCTGTTGCCTCCTCGCCTCTCTCTCCGTCAGTCTGGCCATCTCCAGCCCCTCGGTAGGCTGGATCAATCACACAGGCAGAGCTCTCAGCTGGAAACTGAGCCCCGGCAGCAGCATCAGCACCGCTCAGCGCTGCTCGCTGGCGTACCCTGCTGGCCGTTCTCAGCTATTACACCTTCCCTACTGGAAGGGGTGTGGAACTGTGAGTGGGAGGATGACAATGGGAGATGCTAGGTTCTTCCCTTCTAAACCTTCGATTTTTTTCCATTTCTTCAACAAAAATGTTATATATATTTATTATAAACAATCAATCAGGATGTCAATGAAAAATTGAGTGGGCAAAGTGTTTTAACCATCACTTTGCAGTAAAAACCATGTTTTGTGTCAATCAGATATACAATAGATCATAATTCAGATCAATTATCAAACTAATCAATAGTACAAATACTTGTAGTCAATAGGAAGGTTTAAAAAAATTAGAAATGCCAAAAAAAGAAAATGGTGTGTTGGATGTCTAGCATTAGACATCAAAAATGGTTCAAGACCTAGAAGATTGCTGATTAAAATTGTCCTACTGCAGGCCAGTTTTATAATGCTGTGTCATCTGCTGTGTCAATTGTTGTAGTAAAACACCTGCGTTGGCATTCTTCTTCCCAATTACATTTTGGCCAATTCCCTCTCATTAAATTGTCCTGCTGCTGGACAATTTTTTACTGCTGTGGTCTCCTATTTCTTGGTTTAAAACGCCTGCCTTTTTGCTATTACATTTTACCTAATGCTCTGTCATTAAATTGCCCTGCTACTGGCCAATTTTATTATGTTTTGTCATCTGCATTCTTTTAATTCTTGTGAGAAAACACCTGCCTTCGCACTTCTCCTCATATACATGTTTACCAATGCTTTCTCATTAGATTGTCCTGCAGCTGTCAAGTTTTATACTGTTGTGTCTGTGGCCTCTCAATGCTTTTTTTCTGTTACATTTTAGCTAATTCTCTCATTAAACTGTCCTGCTGCTTGACAATTTTATACTGCTTGCAGTCTTCCAATTGTTGTAGTAAAACACCTGCCTCAACACTTTTTCTCTATTACATTTTGGCAAATGATTTGTCAATAAACTGTCCTACTGCATACCAGGTATTTGCCCATTAGCACTTAAAAAAGCAGAATTTACCAACAACCTTTGTCTACCATAGATTTCGGTACGGGTTTACTGAATTTTGAACAAGATTCCCCAAACCCCAGGCAAATTGAACCTGGGTAGATTCACCAATTGCCATAATATAGTTTATTTGGAAAGTTAAATTTTTTTATTTTAGAGGTGGGAGAACTTCTGCTATGTAAAAAATAATGTGTGTTATAATACATTAAGGTCATCCAGTGCTTTATATGTGGCCACAAATACATGCTCACTAGGTTAGTGGTGCGCCTCATCTATATTTGTCAGGAGATAGTGGCAGCTTGCTAATGACCCCTCTCCTTCTCCATGTATGGGGTCTTTATTGGTAAGGGTCAAAAATGGCTGTCTTTTTGCCACCACACCAAAGTGACCCAAAATGCAACACTACCCCCCCCCCCCCCCCCCCCCCCCCCCCCTCTAACTTTGTCTCTAGCATACTTCCCAATTCCTAAACCCAGGACATTGTACACAAGGAGGTTAAACATTTCGAGGATTCCCAATCACTTGCAGCAAGCAGTTTAGGATGTTATGGAGTCCTTCATTGTACAATAACTAGATAAAGGACATTTTCCTTTGGGCACTTAAGACGAGAAACCACAATTGGATAGACACCCTACTTTATCCATGATAGGGTATAAATGGCTGATCTTTTGCCACCCCCCTGAGGGAAATCAAACTGTAATACTTTGAGAAACTTGTGCTTTATCACAGCCTTCCTTTTAATGGTTTCAGGCTTCCTCTACTGCACAAAGTACTTCCAGTGCTCAGTTTACATGAAGGAACCTCAGTGGTTTAGAGTCCTAACTTTTTTTTTTTTTTTGATTTGTAGTAGCAAACCTGAAGACAGCACCTGGACCTAAGTGAGAAGCCAGGGATTCTATTGACGTGCTCTTTTTCTGTGCATTTTTTGATCGGTTCAGAGAAAAGTTTATTAAATCAGGGGACCAGCTGCATGACTGTTACCCTTTGGCAAATTGGTAATTTTTTCCATGTTGCAAGTGAATAATAATATTTATTGGAAAGGAGAACACTGCTGGCCAATTTAGATCTGTACATTTTGGTAATGGTTACATTACCAAAATGCATGGTAAGGCCCACCTTATGTAATTTTGTGCTGTTTATTTTAGATGGATTCCCAAGTGAATATGGCAACATACCTGCATTGTAACACGTTTCAATGCACAGAATTTTTTTGTTTTGCTTTTTAGGCATGCTATGGTTTGTATTCAGCCCATTCATTTTCCATGGTCTTCCATAATGCATTGAATGTTAATGAAAGGCATAATGTGTGTTACCATGTGTGCAGTAATGCACCACATAGATCTCAATAGACCATGAAATTAAGCACCTAAAATACTTGATTTTTTCATTTTCTTAAGTTGGGGACAGGATCTCCTTAATTCATTTTTGTTTACCAAAAAAGAGTTGGTGCATTTATGAAATTATAATTCATGTTATATGGTCGGTTTAAATGTAAATACTGCAAAATAAAGTCCCTTATCGAAGTAATCATTTGTGAAACAATATATCCGAGAAGTTTCTGACCCAAAAAATACCAACGAGCTTCACAGCAGTAAACTTCCCTAGAGCTAGTTCTTTTCACACAGGTATATTGCTTCAAGAAGGATTTTCCATAAAATATATGTCTAGCCAAAAAGAATTTTTCATTTCAGGTTAGAACACAGCCCTGATTGGTGCATCAAGCTCTCTAAGGTGTTCTAAAAACAGATGTATTCATGTTGTTTAATATGATATTTGTGTAACACTCATACAGGTTACTGGCCCTTAAAGCTATAGCATTTGACTGCTGAAATTCTCTGTAATAGAAGGTGATGTTGTGTACTCATAATTTCTCCTTGAATAAAAACTCAGCACACCATGTCAAAAAATGTCATAGTTAAGATATTAAGGCCAACCATATTCCCTTCCTCAGGCATCATATTCCCCTCACTTCAGTTCATCTTGTTATGCAACTTCTATGCAACATTTCTAGTGGTATCACAGCAAAGGGGTGAATGCAAACAAAACAATACAACATAATACAATTATATACAGAAAAAATGCATTGGGCTGGATACAAAACTTCAAATACAATACAAAATTGCAAAAGGTTAAAAATGCCATGATCCAGCCTCCTGTATTTGTGGTCATATTTTCTGCAACCGCCTTCCCCTAAAACATTGGAATTAGGCAGTGTTATGACATATGACTGAGTTAGGAATATTAGATTGTGAGACCCTTTGAGGGACAGTTAGTGACAGTACCATGGACTTTGTAAAGCGCAGTGGTATATGTCAGTGCTATATAAAAATTCAAGTTATAGGTATAGTATTGCCCTGTGAGTCCTGAATACTAGGGAGCTCTCGTATGCAATGGTGGCTAGTTACCAGTTCTACCTACCCCCTGAATCTTACCATTGGCTTAGCACTGTGATAAATTGCCTTACTAACCTATAGTGAGAGTCAGAGGTCAGCAGCAGATGCATAAAGTAAGCAATTGTGCTGGATGCATATTACTCCCATTATCTGAGACTTGCAGAACTATCTACTGAAAATATGACTAGACCAGTATTTTTTGGCCTTATTAACATGGGAGAACCCCATTAAATAACTTTAAGGTCTTTAAGGAACCCCCACTATAATTACTTATGCTTATTACTTAATATCACAACTCACAGTACAAAGTACACAGTAATAAAGTATACAATTTAGTTTAGGATCACTTTAATGACATTAAACTAAGATAGGGACATTAGATTAGATGAGCCCCTTTGAGGGACAGTTAGTGCTATGACTATGGACTTTGTAAAGCGGTGCATATGTTGCCGCTATATAAATACAAGTAAATATATAAATATTGAGGAACCTGACCTATGTCATTGTATGTGTGGCCCAGATTTCACAGAACCTCCATTCATTTACTCTTAGCTCAAACACATTAGACTCTTATTGTTGAAAACTACAGGTCAGTTGGGAAACAAAAGATCCCATCCCAAAAAAAATTGACAGCTACATTTTTATTGAAAGAAGCAATCGAAAACTGGAGAAAAAGAAAAAAACAAAAGCAATGTCTTAAAAAGAACTAGATTTTTCTGCTGTATAAATGTGGCAGTTTCAATCTCATTATCATAGTGTTGGAAACAGCATTTTATGTCTTCAGTAGCTTTGCAATTTCAACTAAAAATAGAATTGATTGTTCAATTACTCTACCAAATTGACACATGTATCAACAGCTTGAGCAGTACGAGCATTGGATCAGAACTTTCTGTTATCTGAGTTAGGTCTCATACAAACAGATTCATCCACTGCCTGTGCAACATGGACATATCAAAAATATTAATTGTCCAGAGCTAATTTGAACTCATCAAAGATAAATCGCTCACTCAGGGGAGCTAAATATTGTATTGTATATACCATCATATAGTATCCCAAAGAGGATATACAGAGATCACTGGTAAAAACAAATTTCTAACTATCTTTCAATTTGAAGTGTTGCTTTAATAATTAGAATAACACTACTATCAATTTGTGGACAACTAAAAGGTCTGTTTAAAAGCCCAGAAAAAAACTGTTTTAAGTTTACATATGAGTTGTGTGATTTCATATGAACCATATCACTTCTATTCATTAGGTCACATCTCTTCTATACAAATTGTTATATCCCTTTACTTGTTCTATACCAGTGCAGAATATTGTGACATCACATTTCAGTAATACAATTGAAAAACAAGTTTTACTATCATAAACCTGTGTACCTTTCTAATTCAAAACAATTCTTTCTAAATTTGGTGCTTTACTTATTTAAACAGATCCTTTTCACCCGTGCACAATGTAGCAATGTAACTTAAAAACATAAAATAGATTTTTTTTCATTATCATGAAACCCCTCCAGTAAATTATGTAAAAAATAGAATTATTACTTAGATATATTCAGTGATTTTAAGCCATGATTTAAGAAGAAATCTTTCAAGAATGAATGGCTGGTTACATCTGGAGAGGCAATGGTTACCTTAATGCTAAAAAGTAGCTGTTGATTCTATCAGGCTGGTTTAAGCCAAGTCTACGCAGACATTGTAAATTCCTCTTCAGCTTTTGTGCGAGGTTTTTAAGCATTTATAAAGTCATTTTTAAATAAGGTATGTGGCAGAGAAGATGTAGAATCTGAAAAAATAATATGTTTGAAAACGACTAGGAACACCTATATTTAATGAGCGTTCTTTTGAGTGTTTAACCTCCCAGGTGGTATGAATAATGAGGATTTTTAAATGTAAAAGCAGTACATTTAAAAATCCTCATTATTTTAAATTTCCCACCTACCTTAGTAATGGTCCTGCCCTCGAGCCTAGGACTTGCGAGTAGATGCCGGGCTGGCATTTGCTTCTCCTGGCCTTGTGTCCCCAATGTTCACACGACGGGGATGCAGATGCCAGTCAGCATCGTCAGGGGAAGAAGATGATGGGCATCGCTGGAGGACGCCGCGGGCACTGCTGGAGGATGCCACTGGAACATGGGAACAAGATAGGAGTAAACTCCCTGGCAATTCCACCCTGAGCATGGGTCGGGTTTACTGATTTTGGTATAAAAGCCAACCCGATTCACACTCGGGAATACCGCCAGGGAGGTTAATGGAATTTTTAAGCATTTATGGGGCTGTTTGGGGTGTTTTACTACATTCCATATGCAACAATATGCATTTTCTTTACAGCCCATCAAGAAAAGACTGTGCAGACAGTGCACATTTAAACACTGGGGAAATGGTTCATGTAGACTTAGCCCTAAACATGTAAGTCATTTGTAACATATTTATACATAGTTACATAATTAGGTTGAAAAAAGGCAGAACTAAACTGAAAACAAAAAAAAAATCACATTTTTAATCCCGCAGGTCCCTCACAAACATAATGATTTGTTCATGTTGTACATAGTTTGTTTCCACCTTCTTTTTTAAACAATGTAGCAAAAATGCCAAATTATTATATGGTATAGAAATAGAAACAGCAAGTCATCTCTTGCTTTAGCTCTATGACATACGCAGTCAGCAAAAATATTGTTTTTCATATTTTCAAAACCAAAAAAACTTGGCTGGACTTGGGCTTTAAATAAACCCTACTACATTGCCCACCTAAAGCTCCTCGCTCCCCAGTTATCTTTTACCTAAAAAGGGCAATTCAGCACAAGCAAAGTGAGTATAATTGGTACAAGGGGTTAAAAAAACACAATCTTACCATGCACTGATGATGGTGTCTCTTTAGGATGCACTGACTTTCTTTTTATTCTAAGTGAGCATATCATAATGTTGTTTCCAGTTTAGAATTATCTGCTGGGAATTCTAAGTTTTTGGATTCAGATTATTGTTGGGCAAGTACATAACACTGTATAATTATTTATGAAAGCCTGCGATCAGCTATAGTGCCAGCTTGTTCTCTTCTCTGGTTAGGAAAAATCAGTGTATGGGTTTAATTATCTGTGTTGAAGAGATTCAGCAGATTCTACAGCATTCTGTAAAAAAAAAATCCTAAAATAGAAAACTATAATACATAGTAGTATTATGCTGCCTCCTTGAGGTTTTTATATATAGTGTACATGAGTTTTTTCATCTCCCCTGTATTCCCCCTAGGGCCGGAGTAAATTTTACAATTTTTGAAATTCCCGTAAGGGCCTGTGTATTCAGCAATAACTTTGTACATATTAAAGAGAACAAATTATTACATAAAACAAATACTTGTTTTATGGGGAGAAATTAGGCTTTCTTTTGACACTATGGTTTTGTAAAATGGCAAAAAAAAAGAAAAAAAATTATTCTAATTATAAATTCAATCAAATTTTAAAAAATCATGAAAAAAACAATCACTAAAGTCTGAAGGGGAGGAAAGATTTTGATTAGGGTTAAAAAAGGGTCTTTTTGATTTATAAAATGCTTTTAACTGCAGCAGCTCTTGTCAGCTTGTAATTTTCGTAGTAGTAAAAGCTTTGTAATATTAATTACTTAGCTGTGTGGACTCGAGCACGTGAGAGTGTAGAACAGGGGTTGTCAAACTTTTTGGACTACTAGGCCGATTCAGGAGGTCAAGAAGGCACATTAGGTCAGAAAAAACAAGGTGTCCAAGGAAAGTTTTTTTTCCAAATCGTGACTGCAAGCGAGCAGCCTCAGTCTTCTGCTCAAAATCTCTTTGACCTTTGCCCATCTAAACCCACTGGGCCTGATTTATTAAAGCTCTCCAAGGCTGGAGAGAATATACTTTCAGCAGTGAAGCTAGGTGATCAAGCAAACCTGGAATGGATTTCTTCAATGTCATTTGCTATTTGCTAGCAAATGCTTGGAATCCAGGACCAGATCTATCCCAGGGTTGTTGGATCACCCAGTTCACTGGTGAAAGTGTATTCTCTCCAGCCTTGGGAGCTTTAATAAATTAGGGCCACTGTCTCATGTTCACATCACCTAGGTTTAAATTAAGTCTTAGGTGACATGAATACGCTGTTCTGAAAACAGTAGTTTAAATTTAGTAGCTAAATTTACTCTTAGCTTATATCGAGACTGATTCTTACTTTTTCATACTTTACAAGTGTTTATTACTAATCTTTTTTAAATTCCTATTACTACTTTTTTTTGTGTTTTAATTTTTAGTATTAATACTCTACTAGTATTTGGTATGTTTATACTTTTTCCCCTTTCTTTATTTACATGGTTCACTAGAAACAGTAACATTGTGTAAAAGGCATGTAAACTGTAAAACTTTATTAGCTAAAAGATTAATTGTAATTTTGTTTTGGACTTGTCATCCCTGATTAAATGTTAGGGCAGGGTAATAATGTAAAGTATTAGCAGTCTGACACACAGAATAGAAAGAAAATTTTGAAATAGTGAAAGAGATGTGGATTGACCCAAGGTCAACAAGTAAATAAGTTTGTCAAAGATACATTTTGCATGTATCATCCAGAACATTCAATTAGTTTTAAGTGTTACCGGTAATCTTCTCTATCCAGACTGTACAATTTCCTTTTTTGGTCAGATTTTGGAGTCCATGGCTTAAGAGAGCAATATGAAGAAATCAGCAAGGAGCAATATATGGATAAATTTGGGACAGGGTTTAAAAAGGCTTTGTCTTCAAAGATGGCAATGATGTTCCAATTGTTGAATCTTCTCCAATTCTTCTCCAAAGACAATACTAGATTAGGACTACCGGAAGAGCAGATTTGAGAAAATGTTGTTAAATGGGAATTTCTGTTGGTGACTTAAGTGAATAATTAACACAGTACCCAGTACAAATTATAGTGGGAAATGAAACTTGCAAGCTTTGGTGTCAAAAAAACATTAATGGTCACTATTGTTTTTAACGTCTTCACTTTCTTGAGGACCCTTGAAATGAGTGAGAATAAGGGACAAAGGCCACACTGAAAATCCATCTTTTTGGATAGGTTGATCTTCCCCACTCTTTAGAGGGGAGGAAACTGGAGGATTTTAGACTTAAGCTACGTACACACGTCAGATTTTTATCGCCCGATAATCGGCATCGGCCAATTATCGGGCGAAAATCTTCCGTGTGTACAGTCGGTGTCGTCCATCGTCCGGACGACCGACCTGCCGGATCCACGGACGATGGACGACAGCCGATCGTAATGAAAGGGAAGGGGAGAGCGTGCAGCAGGGTGCCGCTCCGTCGCTCTCCCCCCTCCCCTCTCCATAGAGCAGAACAGTGCTGTATGTACAGCATCGTTCATGCATCTTGCAGCCCCTTGTCGTTGGAAAGGATCGTGAAAGATCCTTTCCAACGACAAAAATTGCAAGTGTGTACGCAGCTTTACTGTTTTATGAAGCTTAGGTATGTAGATAAGATGCACTAGATATGTTGTTTATAAGGTTATAAATCATTTGCCTTTGATACATGCAGTTATTGGTAAATCCAGCACAATCTTGTCAGTAAATAGGATTGCAGAATATAAAATAAGTGGGTGAGCTTCACAGCTCTAATTGCTGGTATAAACCACAATTCAGATTATTTTGGACCAGTTGAAGAATGTTATTAGTAGGTTTACTGTGTTCAGCCAAATCCTTAAGAACAAACTTTTTAACAGATTCTTCCAGCTTGATCCAGGCTTCAAGGTTCATCTACTAAAAGGCAAATGAGAGGCAGAGCCCACTAGATATCTCGATACCTGCAGTGACATAGTTTACATACAAGTTCAATTTGTTCTGTAGTCACAGTAAAAATATATTTTCATAATTGAATTAATGAGAATTACTAAAAACACCATACCCCGGAAAGGCATGTTATCTGCTTACTTTATCTAGAAATCTCAATAGTATCTAGCTCCAAAAGGAGGAGACTGGGTTTGGAATTGACCAAATTTTACCATGAACTCAGTTAATGATAACTCACTCAGCTGCTGTCCTTTTTGGAACCTACTACCTAATATTTATGTTGAATGGCATGCCAAGTAGTCTACTACATAGCACATTATAACCTAAGTGCATTAAGTGACTTATTAGGGCACATTCAAAAACTGCAAAAGAACATTTATCTAGAACAGTGTTGCTCACCCTTTTTTACTTGGGGGAACCTCTTGAAAAAAATTGTTTTTTGGGAACTATAACTACTATCTATTACTACTTACTATCCATAGCTCACAGAGTAAATCAGTGTGGTGGTCATTAGGAAGAATGTCTTACATTGCTGGCCCATAAGAATGTCACACAAAGATTTTTGGTGTCTCTGGTAACTGACATGAGAAGTCTAAACTGCTCATTGCTCAAGGAACCCCCTAGCAATCTCTGTAGGAACCCTGGTTGAGAAACACTTACCCTGTAAACTAAAGTTATGACCAAAGCAAAGGTCAGCTCGTACTAACTGTATATCAAAAAGGTAAAGCACTGAATTGTTTGTAGTCAAATGTTAACCAAAATCCCAAATATGTCAAAACATCTTGGTCAATTAAAATAGGAAATTTTGCTTTAAGTAGGAGACAATTAGTACTATATTTTTTTAATTGATTTTTTTAAATTAAACAGGAGCCATGTATTATATTTAGCAAGGTATTTTGCAGTTGAGTAATGTAAAAAGAACATGATATGCAAAATCATATATTTTATGCAGCAAGTGCACTTAAAAGCAACATAGGAATTGTCATTTTTTTAAATTGCAAAATCATTCAGTCCAAAAACAAATATAAAGGCCCGTTTTTTAAAATCTATCTATACCCAGTTGATTCTGTAAACTTCATCCACTTAGAAGAACAGAAAAGGGACATATTAAGGAGAAAGAAAAACGAAGTTACCTGCTCAATGTCAGAATCTCACTCGTCATCACAGTCAGGAAAGTAGCAATGTCAGAAAAAGGTTAGCACTGGCAGCCCCTGTTCTCCTGCTGCATTTTTACCTTACTTACTTTAAAAACTGAAATGAAATGGGTTCTAAGTAACGTTGCTAAACATCAAGGTCTTACTGTAATAAAGTCAATACAGCCAAACCACACACTGATGAGTTAATGCAATGCTGGATGCTGAAATTATCTGTGACCTTATCTTAAAAATGGATGTAACTATTGTTCAGGCCAGCGTTAATTAAAGAGACATTTCAAGTCAATAAAGGTCATTCTGACCTTCTATGGTCTTATTGTTTAGAAAGAAACCAAAAGATATGTAATCTTCGTGATCCAATAAAAACTGTGTCAATATTGTATTGAACAAGTAACACATTACCCTTTGGCCTAAATGTGATTGAATCAGCTTTACCTTCCGTTACCTTTCCCCTCATTACATCTATAGAACGTCAGCTTTTAGCAGATATTTTCTTATTGGGATTTTCTACTTTTAATGGAGAAGTATTTGGATCAATGCTGAGTAACATATCAAGGTAAATGAGTTTCTAGGGCAGACACTGTATGCTACATTAATTACTACTAAATGTGTGTCTAGTTAAAGTAATCTATGTGCATCAAGCAACATTTGTGTTAAAAACAACCTTTGAGATTAGAAAATATAGACGTCTTTAAAATGGAACTGCCTTTCTACTAGAAATTTCCCCAGTCAAGGCATACATGTAAAAGAAGAAATTTACCACCTTTCATGCTGCCACTAGATGCCATTCCAATACTGAGAAATTATTAAACTCTGCTGGGAAATCACGGTTTTCAGGAATGTCAATGTCCTTGGACCTCCACAGATTTGCCTGGTTTTGTTCTGCCGAGCCCTACAACACTGGCTTTTCCTGTAATAATGTGAAAGTTCAGTAGGGTGATGCAGTAAAAAAAAAGAAAAAGGAACCCATGAGCACACTAAAACTCAACCCCTGAATTTTTTGAGCAAGAAGTACAGTTTTACTGTGAATGGTGTAATTCTAGGTATTTTTATTTGTGATAAACACCCAAATAAACCCTGCATTTGTGCCTAAATAGGTGTGCCATTTTACTAGCAAATAAGGATAAATAAAGCAAAGCAGCAGGGCAAAAATAATGTTATACCGTGCTGGTGGATATTTAATATTTGGACCTCCACACCTAGCAGGAGTGCATGAAACCATATATAGTAGGTTTGCTTGCTATAGTGCTCATCTGAACATGCATACTAGGAAACCCCTCCCAGTAGTGTGCTATGGTTTTTTTTCAATATATCAAAAAAAGGAGAATGAAGACATGGGTTTTTTTACATACAATGATCAAATAAAATTTACTCGAAAATAAGTGAATGTAGTGATAATAAAAATAATCAATTTATAAAACACAACAGTGAAAGTGTGTAGTCAACTCTCGGTCCTAGGTAAGGCAGCCCTGGACTTATATTAATAGGGATAAGCCTTACTTTCTAAACAGTTATCTGACTAAATGGTTGCAACAGTTATAAATGCTCCAAAATCTCCAACCCGACGTGTTTCGCCATTGGGCTTCATCAGGGGTGCATATAGAGCCAGTCAGAGCAACTCTATAACAAAACATAATGATGTACAATATCACCAATCAAAAAATATATTAAAAATAACAAAGATAATGTAACAGTATTTGGTAAACATAAAATTGAGTCCACGATAATAACAATCGAAAACAAAGGAATATCTTTGGATCCAATGCCCATTATCACCCATTTTTTATATTTTGCCGGTGATTCACAATAATCCTATAAACCCAAATGGAAGACCCATTGTATCAGGAGTAAATTCACTAACCCCAAATGCTAGTGAACTTGTTGACTCTTACCTAAGACCCATAAAAACTCAAATACCATCATACTTGAAGGACACAATTGAACTTCCAAAGCTAACAACCTGAAGGTCCCTCCAAATACTATACTTGTTGCCACTGACATCGAGGCACTATATAGTAGCATTCCCCATGAAAGGCGAACTGAAATGGTAAGCAACTGCCTTAAAAGGGAAATCCCACATGAACACCATCGGAATATGTTTATATTAGCATTACTAGTCACTATTCATTCTGGAAATTTTTTTTTTTTTTTTGACAATATGACATACCTACAGGTTCAAAGAGTGGCCATGGGCACTAAATGTGCCCCACCCAAGGTCACTATATATCTGGGTGAGTGGGAAAGGAACATCGCAGAATCCCTTACTGAATTTAATCAGCATGTAATACTTTGGCGCAGATATATTGACGACGCCTTAATACTCTGGTCAGGCTCCCTGGACACCCTTTAGGAATTCTTTTCAACATTACAAGTGAAAAACTTCAACCTAAAATTCACTATAGAATGGAATAACAAGAAATTACCATTCCTGGATCTTTTATTCCGTATAAATGATGATATTACCATCTCCACTACTCTGTATCGGAAGACTACAGCCAGAAACACCATCCTACATGCTACTAGTAGCCACCCCCAACCAATAAAGAACAGTATACCATATAGACAATGTCTAAGACTATGTAGAAATTGTTCAAATGATGAGGATTTCAAACTTGAAGTGAGGGCTGTACAAAAGAGACTCCTGGCAAGGGGCTATTCAAATAGGCTTCTAAAAAGATATTTTCAAAGAGCTTACAACCAATCCAGGACTGACCTAATTTTCAGTGAAAATACACAGAAACCTAATCTTAAACCACCAGGCACTGCCATAATTACCAAGTACCATCAAGATTCTGATGTTGTTGCTAACATTTGCAGGAAACATTAGCATATATTACACAGACAATTAATTAATCAAATTTCTTACCCCCCAAACCTCAAATTATCTACAGGAAACCACCCTCCTTGAAGGATCATCTGGTACACAGCCACTTCACTACCCGGAAACTTAATCTACTTAAAACCAAAGGCATCTTTCAGTGTGGAAGATGTTCCCAATGTAAATGGGTGAAAGAATCCTTGAGTTTTTAACTTCCCAACGAGAAGATACATCTTCCTAACACTTACATAGACTGCAATACCCAATGTGTAGTGTACCTGACTCAAGAAAAAGGATTTATGAGCATGTGTACTCTATAAATTCAGGCAAAATTACAACACCTCAGAGTTACCATGTCTGTACAATGCACAATTATAACCCACCCACCCACTGACAATAAATTATTGCAATGTGAATCCAAATGGATTTTTGACCTCCAAGCTACTAAAAAAAAAACAGGTCCTTATGATGTCCTTAGATTTAAACCCTTTCTTTCTTAAGGGCCTAAATAGTCACACAGTGATATACACCTATGAAGTACACAGAGATACACACATTTGATGTGTGAGTGAATGAATGAATGGTATTATCATCCTATTAACATCATTGAATCTTATCTGTCTTTATTATCCTCCAAGCTTGTCATGTGATCATGAACCATGAATTGTTTCATTATTACACTTTGAAATTATGTTTAAGGAATCTGCTCATTATTGTTATCTTGGACGAAATTTTTTTACTTCCCATATACCTTTACATTATCTTTATTATCATCTTTTTTATTGGTGATTGTACATCATTATGTTTTGTTATACAGTTGCTCTGACTGGTTCTATATGCACACCCTGATGAAGCCCAATGGCGAAACGCGTCGAGATAGAGATTTTGGAGCATTTATAACTGTTACAACTATTTAGTCAGATAATTAACCGTTTAGAAAGTAAGTATCCCTATTACTATAAGTCTAGGGCTGCCTTTGCCTCGGACCAAGAGTTGACTACACACTTTCACTATTGTGTTTTATAAATTGATTATTGGTATCACTACATTCACTTATTTTCGAGTAAAATTTATTTGATCATTGTATGCCAAAAAAACCCTTGTCTTCGTTCTCCTTTTTTAATATTTGAATCATTAAAGGGTTGGCAGAATACTTCCTGATTATCCAGGTAGGGTCATACTTCCTTTTTCCGATTTTTCCTTTTTCAATATATTTTTTGTTACCTTTGCCGATATTAGTATGTCAATATCAATACGTTTTTAAGGTAGGCATGGTAGATGTGGATCTTAAGTCTAGTACTACTTAAAGACTACATAAAGATTTTATTTTGGCTAAAGTAGAAAAAGGTTCCCTCTATACCCCCACTTTATTTGCCCAGGTCACCATTGTCAATAATGCAGAAAGATAATCCAAAGATTTGGTGATATCAGAGCAAAAGGAAAAAACCTCGCCAACAAGGTGCACACAGCAAACAGTAACTTAACATTCTTGTTATACTCAAAACAAAAAGGTATTGGCATTACATACACTCTGTGTCCAGATAAGGAAAAGTAATTTATGTGCATATTAAAAAAAAAAAATGCTAGATCAAAGTGTGGAAAAAAACCCTTGCCTAACAGCCAGATCTTGGAGCCTGTAACTTGCATGTAAAAAAACAATCTTGTTCTGCAGAGAATTTGGGCTACTTGGCATTGTCTAGGATCTGCTCAGCAGAGGAACAGCATCAATCTGACTACAGAGTTTGAGGCAAAAAGATTGTAATACTAGGTAGTCCCGGGGTTACATACGAGAAAGGGACTGTAGGTTTGTTGAATTTGTATGCAAGTTGGAACAGGTACATTGTTTTAATAAATGAAATTAGGACAGATGTTTGTCTCAACATATTAGGCAGCATGGTGTCAGTTAATGTATAAAATCCTGTGAGTTAATCACAAAGCCTAGACATTCATTTACTTCTGGAGCAAGCTGTGCATTGATATGCAAAAAGAAACAACTGCAAAGATGGTCTTGATCATTAAAGAGTTACAAGAGGTCAAAAGAGCTCAATCATTAGGATCACCCACAACCTCAGTTGTATTTAGTAAAACACAACGAGCAGGAAAGCCCCATTCTGCACACAGCGAGCAGGGAAGCCCTGTACGTATCTAGGAGGCGTCAGTATGTCAGATGTCCTTAACATGGGGACTGCCTGTTCTCAATAAAAGTGTCTAGCAAACAAACAAACAAAAAGACTAGACTTGGTGAAATTGGTAGTAGCCCACATTACTTCCCAATGTCAGTTGAACTTTTTAACTCCATCTGGTGTCACAGTCATTTGTAAATTATCAGCTCAAAAGAACTTTATAAGACAAATCAACATTAAAAATCACACATCATGGCCAATTTTGTTTTAACATTTTTTAATATTTTACTCATCAATTCATATTTTAATTAAACATTAATGACCAAGGAATTAACAGTGAGGAAGTCAGTGCATGATTTGAAACAAAACAACGAAAGGCAAAATGGTGGGAAATTCCCTGGTATCATAAATATTTAAACCACACTTTTTTCATCCTGAGTACCCGCAATGAGAGGTCCATTTCTTGAGGACTTAAACTGCGCCACAGAACCACCAGGTCTAGTCAGCAAGTTCCATTGTGTTCTACGCAGTTTATTTAAAAGGAAGGAACAAACAAATTTAAAAAAAAAAAAAATATGATGATGATACCATTGACATCCATGCAGCAGAGTTTATGTTGACCTTCAAACTCCAGTGCTTAAGAAAAAAAAATACTGGACCATTAAGCTCTCAGTAAGCAAGTTATAGCTTAGGAATGTGTTCTCAGACCTGTTTTGGCTTCCATGCAACTCTTTGTACCAGTTTGTAAAGAACGCCAAAGTTCTGGGAAAAAAAAAAAATTTACATTAGTTTAACCATTTTTTAAAGCTGAACTCCTAAATAAGTAAATAATTTCTAAATTCATACTTAACCTTCCTATATACTTAGGGTCATTTACAACCCAGTTTTATTTTTTCAATGAATATAATGAGTACTACACAAATTTGTTTATTGCATCAAGGTTTTTTTTTTACTTTGTCAGGATCCTCTATGTATAATAAAACAAAAATATTCAATTTCACTAAATTATAAAATGCGGTGGTGAAAATTATGATCTTTGTGTTGTTTAGGGTCAGTTTCGACCCAGTTATAATATAAGATTATATAACAATAATTAGTGCCAAAACTGAAATCATACACACGCTAAAATTACCCCTGGGATCACCATGTTTGCTGTGACTAGAGTAAGTGACATCAAGACATGGTTTGAATTGTTCATGCCACTGTCACTAAAAAAAGTCATAATTTCTATGACAAACCTTGAAGAAAAAAAAGTCCATGGGGACATGTGGAATGACATTGATGAGGAATGCCTGGATGCTTATAATAGTGTTCTTCTTGCTGCAGTGTACAGATCCTGTAAAGAGGCCACTCAGTCTCTGGGATGCGTCATCAGGCAGAACAATTTTCCGGTCAACAATGTCACTTCCGACCTTTCAAATGATATCAAGAGTCCTCAGATTTGACAACAGGGATACCAGAGCAAAAGCTGACAAGCTTGCTCCAATCAGGGATGTCTGAGAGAAATGGGTGCAGCTCCTTCCACTAATGTTTCACCCTGGGCCTCAGGTGACGGTAGATGAACGTTTTGTACCTTTCCATGGAAAATGCCCCTTCTGGCAATACATGCTGTTGGGTTAGCACAAGTTTATTTAATGTCAATTATGTCTCACCAACAATAATGCTTCACCAGTATATGCTGGTATATGTATACCATATATGAGGTCATCCTAAAGGAATGCAGGACATCCTTTAACTGGTATCCTTATAAGGTAAAATACTGATCATTGGTCAGTACTGGTCAAACACTGGCCATTGTCTCAGTTTTCTGGATAGTTAAAAACACAGTGCCATGCTTAATAACTAGTCTTGACCAGAAGTAACTGTATGCAACATGTTTTTTGATCATCTGCCAAGCCATTTATTTGGAAGACTCCTTGGATGATGAATGCAACTCACTTCCGTAGCTAAGTATTTTTGTTATATCTAACTGTTTGTAACTGCATTGTTTTATCTATCTGTCTTTATTATTAAATAGTATAATTATTCAAGTCTTTGTGTTATCTCTCTTTGTACACTTCAAATTGAACCCATCAATATTTTCATAAACTGTCACAACTTATATCCGTGACATAACACATTCCCAGTAAGCCAGGCAAATAAGGAAAAAAAATCTGGGCAGCCTGTGATGCAAAAACAAGCTATGAGTGGAGTCCACAGATTTACACAGGCAAACCTGCAAGTGACATCCAGAGAAAAGTCTAGGAAAACATGTAGTCCTTGATATGACTACTGGACTGCGGGGTCACAATATCACTTGTGACAATTTTTTTTTTTTTACGAGATATGACCCTGGACAAGAACTTCTCAGAAGGAAACTTACCATGGTAGGCACAATGAGAAAAAATAAACCTGAGATGCCAACCAAAATTTTGCAGGTGAGGGGCAGGGCTCCACTTACTTCAAAATTTGCATTTACAGACACCACCACTGTTTGATATTGTCCAAAAAGAAATCGGAGTGTGATACTCTTAACAAAGATGCAGCTGTGTCATCAAAAACTGACAAAAAGCCCGTACTTATCCTGGATTACAATATAAACCAAGGAGGAGTGGACAACCTGACTGCCACCTACACTTGTCAGCGAATGACCAGGAGATTGTTAATGTTTGTGTTTTATAACATCTCAGGTGTGTCTGTGTACAATCTGTTTGTGTTGTGGACCCACATCCACCTGGGGTGGAACTGAACCAAAAAAAACAAGCGGAGAAGGTTTCTTGAGAAGCTAAGAAATTCTCTTGTTAAGGCGCACATTGAGCAGAGGAAATAGGTTCCCCGAGACCCAGTCGCTGCAGCCTCGCCAAGCACTCCGTCCATGTCATGAACAACACAAAGAGCATCAGTGCCAGCATCCTCAGCCAGCTCTGGCTCAGCATCAACCAGCACAGCTACAACCCTATTGAATCCACCTGATTCTAAAAGAAATAGCTGTCAGGTCTGCCCTAGCAATAAGGACAGGAAGACAAATACATTATGCTTCCACTGCAAATAATTTTTATGCAAGGAACACACCAAAAGTTTCACTTTTTGCCACACATGCATCTAAACAGACACAGACATGCATGTTCTTACGCAAATAATTTCTATTAGTTTGATTTGCCTAATTGGTTGTTTACCTGGTTGTTTGTTTACCTTGCAAATCTACATTTTGTAATATTACTTGTTCTACTTTTATTTTTTTGAAAGAAAAAAAACTTTTTTTTGCCTTTGTTGAATATATATGGGTCAAAATTGACCCATAACACCATAGATGCTACTATAGTTAATATTACCATAAAAAATAAAAAAACAAATATTTAGGAGGTCATATCTACACTATATACCTAATTACCCCTCCCCCCCTCTTTTTGTAAATATATTTAGGAGATATGTTTAATACCCCTCAGTAATAGTCTAGTAACATAACAACCTTTTATTTACTTATATAATTCTCTTGAGGTTCATTTTACCATTTAAAAAAAAAAAATAAAGAGGTATACTATCAAAGAAAGGCCAAGGGGGTCACACCAAAAATATTAAAACCAATCTTTTTATGAATAAGGAGCCTAACAAGGTAACCAAGTGAGGTAAGAAACAAACTGGATGAAAAATAATTGTTTTGAAGGTATTTTATGGCTGATTTAAGACACGGGTCAAAACCAACCTGTTAATATCATGGATAGTAACAGTAAGCTAAGTAGGAAGGTTAAATCTTAGTGTGCCATGTGTATTTCTTCTAGAGGTGTGCAGTAATTCAGCATGAAACTTTGCCCCTGTGCAGGAGCTTTCTGTATTAATTAGTAATCACTGCTGCCCACAGTCCTTATGGAGGGTGATTAATCTTCTAGGGTATATGCAGCATGGGGGTGATGGCAGTGCTATTTTAGCAATATTTGCTGTATTTAAGTTAATTGTTCAGTTTTTAAACTCTCGACCAGCTATGTCTGTCGGAGTGTTTATTTATCCTTATTTACGTTCAGCTTTGTCATTGCTACATGTATTTGTGTGGTCGATAAACTTTAGGACACCAAATAAGTCTTCTGTCACAGAATAAGGTTGTATCCATACCTGAACTGCAAAATATGAAAGGCCAAGGTATGCTGCAATGCACAAAGCTAAGAGGAGATCAAATATTGCTGGCTTCACCCTGAAAGGTAAAATAATTAATTAGTGCTCTATACTAATATGGTCACACAATGTTTCAAAGACCCTTTACAATCAGACATCAAATGGCACCAAAAACGACCAACTATTTTAAAATTGTCAGTTGCAAGCACCAAAAGACTGTATATATTAAAGATAATAAAAAAAAAAAAAACTTTAATTACAAACAAAAGTCTCACCGATATGCATTCATGGTTTGCTTCAACTGGTCATAGAACACAAATTCAGGGTCTCTGTTAAAAAAAAAATGAAAGTCTTAGTAAATAAGTGCAGTACACATACATAAAATGTCTAAATTACATACATAATTACATAATATTGAAGAAGCAAATTACTTGTGTGACAGATAATTTTTACCCTTGTGGGGTCTAAGCCATTTTCTGACATATTATGAAGGTATTCCCTTCATAACAATTAGTCTGTCGCAATAAAACCTCTAGACCTCTTTATGTGATTGCATATCTACTCTGAATATTAAGCATCAGCATGAAGCGGTCCCCTGCCAACAAATTCTATTTAAAACTGCAGTGAATGGAATATTCCTGCTTGAGAGACTGCAAATGACCCAACTCATACAAAGATCAGAGGCAGCGGTAATAACCATACTTCTTACCTTTTGTCAGCCTTCACTTGATAAAGTTTCACATCCTTCAGATATCGGCTCATGTAATACTCCAGAGTGCTGATGACAGTGCTGTCTTTATCCACTAGCTGTGCAGCTCGTGGCTGGCTTGTCAACCACTGCATCAGTGCATCCAACTGTTCCTTTTGAACTTGCTGCAAGTAAAATGCAAACAAATTTGCACAAGTTCATTTTCAAATCACATTGCATGCTTTTTCATTTTAAAACTGTTCTCAACATACACTTTGCCAAGTATGTACAAGAAATCAGGGCTATTGCCCCATAAATTTAGTGTGAGCCTGGGCTTAATAACATCATTTTGGAGAGGAAAGAAATCCTAATACCTAATCAGAAGGCAGAGATTTCCTCTCCAAACTTCCCAACACAAACAATACACTTTTCTAGCAAATGACAAAAGTGTGTTACATATACATTTAGCAATCTTGAAACTGGGGCACATGTGCAGGCAGGCAAGTCAAGTCTGCCTATTAATAGTCAAACACAAAAGTCAAACATGCCAATTTCAATTAAATAGAAAAAAGGTGCAATAGTTGTGCGGTTGTCCTGAACAATATCCATGAGTTTTTATTCAGTCCCCATAGGTAAGTTCCTGCATTAGTATAAATGTAATGCATCTTAATAAATGTTTGAAATGCCAATGAACAACTTCTTTTTTGTCAGGAAATATAAGTGTACAGGTTTGTTTTTTACATTGCCATTGTGGACCTTCTTTTGAAAATGTTATTTTTTTGCCTTTTATGGCTTTAATACTTGCTAATATTGTTTACTCATTTCAGGTCTCTAACAAACTATTGTGAAAGCTAAATATTTTGCATATTCAGAAGTGATCAGCAACAGCAGGTTTTTAAAGAGAAAAGTATTATCCATCAATGTTGATATTAAATAAACACCACTATGATGTATATGAGTGAATGTGACATTCAACTTAGGTAAACCTTTCTGATGCATGTGGTTTATTGTTTAGGTTTAATACAGTGATTAATTCACCTTCAGTGAATGTCATAGTCACTACTTTATTAATATGCCCCCCCCCCATGCTTAAGTAAAACTAGAAAACAAGCTTAATTTTAGGAAGACAAAATTATATAAATCACTCCAGCAAAGGACTAAAACTAAACTTCTTACCATCTGCTGTGTAAATATTTGCAGGTCAGCTGGGGCTCCCTGTAGTAATGAAAAAAAAGTCACTTTTATATGAAGAAATATTCTGTGTGGGTAATGCATAAACCAGTGCAGTTTTAGAAACAGCTTACCTTCTCTGTAAGGTTATAAACGACACGTGTTAAAGCCTCAGCAATAATACGGGTGTTGCGGGCCAGAACATCTGTGTCTACTTTCCACCTTTAAAGCAAACCAATGTCAATGAAAGTCCATGTTTTTAAATAAAAATAACAATAATATATACAGTGCCTAAATAAAACATCAAAAATTTTTGGTTAAAAAAAACAAAACCTTTCTAAGCTCATGTTATTGCTAAGCAATGTAGCATGGACATAATTTCCCACACAAATATTAGTGATCATCTTGCCTGAGATCCAACACACTGTTACGGTGGCCATTGCGATGTCCTTCTAAATGAGAGATGGTGAAGGAGGGAAGTCTTCGGATAGCAAACCGCTCATGCTCCCAGGCCAAAGTATCTTCTGCCAGGTTGATCTTTTTATGAACCATGGAAAACTTTACTTCAGGGAACTGACTAGAAATAATCTTTACCAAAAAGATAAGAAAAATAATTAAAACACACAAAAAAAGTATAATAAATACTATCTATTAGAAGAACAGGTCACACGCTCCCAATTCCTTGTACTCTTGTTGCCAACAACAATCTTACAGATCCTTTCATGCTGTACAAGAAAACACTCAGTCAGAATGGTAGAACAGGGAAAGAAAGTATACACTTTACATATTAGTTTGCTAATCTATTTATCTTGAACGTTAGTCATTTACCATTTCCAACTCATTTAGGAAAGCATGCTGCAAGGTTCCCTCTTTTGGAGGCTTGGAAACATGGAGGTGCAAACTGTTTCCATTTCCAATGGTATCCAGACAAAGTACAAAGGCCACATTGTCTTGAAGTAGGCTAGAATCTTAAAAAATAAAAAATAATAATGTGTAAAATTTTTTGTATTCAGACTAACAAAAAAATTAAATTACAATCCAAAATCCTCTCCTACACATCAAAATTAGGGGAAGACCAAAACAACTGATAACGAACAATGAAGAAGTAGGCTACAAGAACATAGCCACAGATAATTAGATTTTTTTACCTATACCATTAAAACGTTGCTTGGACTGGCTATGCCATCTCCTTACAACTATGTAGGCTTTTTGTTTTGTTTTTAGAGAGAGAAAAGAGTATAAGAGTAGAAATTCTGACTTTTATACTTCTTCTGCAATAATGACCAATAAAAAAATTAAGCCAAAAGCTAAGCAAAACAGCCAGACAAATAGCATTTTCTGAGGATGATCAGTTATGGCAGTCCACACACTTATCTCACACAGGTTTCCCTTGACCATTTTTTTCTGTGGCTGCTTCTTCTAGTCAACATGCTTCAGTACCTGTGTGATCCAGGTGATCCTCTAACCATCTCTTTGTCCCCTGATAATTAAACTTCCCTCCTCCTGATGCGAAAAACAGCAGATTGTAGCTGTACATGGGAGAAATGAAAAATAATGAACAGTGAACAATAAATCATTATAAAAATAAATAAAAACAGGACATTACATAAGAAAGCACATACGTGCAAAAGCAAATTCGACAGTTACCATCTTAACCAGTAAATAGAAATAAAAGAAGACCAGGCCTGTGTACCTGTAAAACGCATAGCTGAAATCAGTAAAAGTTTTAGATGCACTATCCTTTGGGCACTGATTAGAATTAAAAATATATTCAACACCCCATCCATCAAAGGCATGTGTCATCCTGGTGAAGAGCATCTATTCCTTTTGTATGTCCCATTTGTATCAAAGAAAAATGTGTGCCAGGTGAGGACAAGATGCATTAATGTGCAAATGAAGAAGCTTTTCTGCTCTTGTAAAGCCTGAACTCTAATGCAGAAAAAAAATGTTTGCTTTGTAAGGGTTTTGCCAATGAGAATAAATTCAACAATAGGTCCAAAAAACATTTGATACCTGCAGCAGCAATATAAGACTGCACATATTTTGAAAAACTCCCTCTAAACAGGCAGTCATCTCCGGGTGCCAGAAAGGATCCTTTGTAATCTTCTAAAGCAGCAAGGGACGCCCAAAACCTAATCAACTAAATTATGCAAACAATAACCCTAGAGAGGCAACAAGCCCTCACCCCTCACTACTAAGTTAGTTATTTTAACAAGTAGCCAAATTTCCTGATGGCAAAACTGCAAAGGCTGAATGGATGAAATGTTAACGGAAAATTCTTACTATAATATTCTAAAAGCAAACCCTGAGGATGTCTTTAGGAACCTGGAAGTAGTACAGGTACACAAAGCAGACAGTCTGCCTCTATACATGTAAATAGAAATTATAAATATTTTCAGGGGCTATATATGGGGGCCCCATTTTTAAAGGAGAGAATCTGACAATCCGCAAACATCTTTAGTGGTAAATCAGCCACTATCATTTTAAAACACACCTGAAAAAGCAACAATATCAATGATCTGTTTGGCTACCTAATCACCATTGTAAGAGGGCCCTTTTCCACTGACCACCAATGTATTTAAGATGGCTGCAGACTGTACCCTGAGCTGTATGTTACGTAGTCCTGACTGCTGCCTTTGTACACTACATTGCACATTTCATAGTAAATACCAATAACTGGTCTGGCTTACTAAAACACAAGATATCTAAGGATATATCCCATGCAGTTAACTACTAAATCTTTATGCCGCTCTGTACACTAAATACCACAATCAATTGCACCTTGTATACATGTTACATTCCTTAGAGCAACATTGCACATTTAATTATGTACTTGGGCTAATAGAAATTTGGGATATACACAAATTTAGATTTGTTACAGAAATTATGATTTTGCAAAACTTTTCATTCAAATAGAACTTTCACCTAAAAATAAATAAAATGGTTCACACCAAATAAAGTTTCAATGCAAGACAGAACACTGCAAAAAAGCAGTTGAATTTCTGCAAGCCTAATATGAGTGTGAATAAGGTCTTGCTCAATTCATTCCCAGTCAAACAACCAGTTAAAAAGCTGGTTTAACTAGGTCAAGTTTTCTAGGTCTGGCAATCCAACCTGGCATGTGTTCGCTTGTAAGTGTAAAGTCGAGAGAAGAGACGTGCCAGTTCCAGAAGTACAGCCACCCCACTTCCATTGGAATCAGCTCCATATGACAGCCACTGAAAAGAAGAAAACAGTTGTCAGAATACCTCTGTTTTGAAAATTCTTGCAATTATACTTCTATAGTGCTTTCAAAGTTTGCCATCAACACATTTTGCTTTACACATCTGCCATTGCATACACAGGAAGCTTATTTTAAGGCTTCACCCAAGATCATATACATTTATGGATTTCAAATATGTAATTTAGTCTTTTCAATGACCACTTAGGGAAAACACATACTAATATATTACGAATCTCATAAAGCTACAGGTAAAATGTAAAACACATACAGAATGTCCTGTACTCTAGATTAGTATGCATGGGTGTGAGAATTACCGGAGCAACTCCAAATGAGTCATAGTGAGCCACAATAGCAATGGATGGAAGGTCTTCTGAGCCAAGACCAGCCAAACGTCCCTGAATAAAGACAAGAAAATACAGGCTAGTGAGTAATAATTGTAGTAGAGTGGGGAAAAAAAAAACACACACATTGAAATGGTAATGCTAAAATTCCCTGAAAACTGCAACCATCACTTGAGAGGATCATACCATGAAAAAAAGTAACAGTTCAGAAAATAACGCCACAAGAAGTGGGACTAGGCACTGAGCTGGTGAAATTTGAAGATGAAAATTACATACATACACACACTAGGAAATTACACTTTTATATAGAATAAAAAACATCAGAGATTGTAAATATTGCAATATATTAAATGCAAGTTTACCTCCACACTGGTCACAAGCCAATCATTAACAGCCTTACTCTGGGCTCCACTAGTCACCATCTGAAAACCATTGGCTGTGGCTGTATGAAGAAGCACTGTAAAAGGTAGAAATTATACGTTACATGATTATGTGATACACATAGCATCTTAGAAAGTATTTATCCTTTATTAACTGTTTATATTAAAACCTCATCCTAAAATTCTGTCACCTTCAGCAGCAGAAGAGGTACCCTGACTTGCAGAAGCTGTAAGAGTCTGTTCATATATAGATAGAAGCTCTGCATCTTCAACTGCAAAGTATACTGGGACTTGAGTCTCCATGGAAAGCATCTCTGGCTCGATATCCATGAATTGCTGCAAAACAATGAGAACAGGGAAAACATTAGTGCCATATGCAGTAATGTCTACAAAGATTAAACTACCCCATGCTCCTAAATTCTACATAACAAAACTATATTCTTAAAGCGTAACTAAACTCAGAATTTTCACTTTACATAAAAGGGTAGACAACCCTTTTATGTAAGGTAAAAATTCTGTTTATTTTTTGTTTGTTTTTTTCAGTGCAACACCCTTAAAATAAAAAAAAATTAAAAAAAAAAAAAAAAAAAAGGTGTGCAGAAGGAGATCTTTCGTCAAAAGGGAAAAAATTGCTGATCTCACGAATGCGCAGTGAGATCGGCAAGTTTTTTCCGTCATCTAGGTCACCCGATCTCGTGCCTAGGTTGGGTGACGTAGGAACAAGAATCCGGAAGAAAAGGAGAAGATGGCGATGCCCTGAACACCGGCCTGAAGACGGATGCTGGGACGATGCGGGACCCGATGGAAGAGACCTCCGGACCAATTGACTGACCTGCGGGATTGAAGGCAAGTGTATTTTTTTGTGTTTTGGGGGACTTTTGAGTTTAGTTTCTCTTTAATTTAAACCACCTCCAAGCTAAATTTGTAAAAAGAGATCCTAGAGAT
This sequence comes from Pyxicephalus adspersus, assembly GCF_032062135.1. NCBI lineage: Eukaryota > Metazoa > Chordata > Amphibia > Anura > Pyxicephalidae > Pyxicephalus > Pyxicephalus adspersus. Next base: position 55,158,081 of record NC_092860.1, read on the forward strand.
TTTAGTCAGTAAGAAAATCTATCTATCTATCTAAGTTTTTATCTAAGCATAAACACAGTATAGAGAGAAAGTTTATCAGAACAAAACTGCCCTATGAAATGCTAGCTGAATTGCTGCGATATTGGGCAAATGGCTTTAATACTATCCTAGAACAAACTGGATGCAGAACATCTGACTTATTTCATACGTGCTACAGTTCAGAGACTTGAAAGCATTGAACCATCCAAGCAACTAGCAATATTAAAGTCAGCAAATCACTTTTCTTTCTGTAGTTTTACCAGCAACTTGGAATTCTCTCACCTGAACGATATCTTGTGGTAGGGCTGCCATGTCTTGGGGCAGAATTATTACCACTGCCCCCGCTGATTGGCGAAGAGCTTTCTGATACTGCTGAAAGGAGAAGTCTGCTAAGCGCATAAGCACACATCGCCGACTAAGCAGGTCTGCCTCTACTGTACGAGCTTCTGTGTTAAGTACCGAATTGCGAGTACCTACACAAAGAAAAGTATAGGTAAATAAAAGTTTGCATAGGCCTATAGGTATAGCACAATAAGATTTTTCTTTCTTACATCAATATCAAATCTATCATCTAGGACAGATTACAGCAATTCTTTAAACTATTGCATTTGATTCTAATACAAAAGACACACACTCGGGGAACGATCATCGGTGATTGTTTCAGGTGACAATTCAGTAACATTTTCTGTACAAAAGGCTGCCTGACTCTACTTAGCCTCCTTTGCTCTATGACAGTCCATAAACCACTGGTGGTCCACAAGAAAGTTTTGGTGGTCCAAAGAAAAATTTGGACATTATTTGCAATTTTTATGTTTTGTTAATATTAAAACAAAAATAATATTCTAATAAATTCCTATATTCTAAAGGACAATTTTAGCTTTTATATTGCACTAAATTGAAGAACTGTACTCGAAAAAAAAGGGAGGCGCAGCGTGACATCAGTGTAGTTTAAGTTGCATGAGGCAACTATTGATGAGCTGTAGGCTTCAGTATTGTTTCGACTATTACAATAGTCACCCAGCTCTGCGAATACCAATTATCATCTGATTGTTTTATTTTATTTGTTTATTTCTCAGATGCTCTTTTAGGTAAGTATGACCTTTTTTTTTTTAACTGTTATAATTAATGGCATCAAATAGTTGAATTTGATAACTATTATTTCTTGTTTGGTCTTAAATCCGAATGAAATAAACCCATGAGTGAGAAAAAGAAAACTAATTTTTTGCATTTCTTTAGTACTACCAAAAATAATACAATTAATGGTAACAGTAATACCTCACTTAGCTGAACAATAGCTGAACAATGAATCAGAGCCCTTATTAGGCACCATTGAGACCATAAATATTATCTTTTAAAAAAAAATTCATATCATTGGTCCACGGGATTAAAAATTATGAATTTAGTGGTCCGTGAGGTCTGAAAGGATGGTGACCGCTGCTCTCTGAAGAGGAAGGGAGTGGGATAACCGTAGGAGGTGTCGATTCATGGGGACAACCATAGGTTTTACAGGGACAGCAGTCATTGGTGATCAAACATGTCAGATCCCCAACAACCTACTGAACAATGTAGAGATACATCTGTGCACAAACTAGATTTTCACCTAAGACAATCATGAACAATCACTTTGAGTAACAAAGATGTAGTTTGCAGGTAGGTTATCCTATAAAAAAGACAACCGTGACCTTATCATTCCCATAGGCTATGAGCATCAACCACTCCAAAAAGAGGGAAATTACAATTTGCTACATTTTGTAGTTTAAAAGCCAATCAGTACTGTCCACTGGGGTAATTTGGCAGCAGGACATCCTCCTTGCCACAGCTGTAAATGTACAATCTGTCTCTTTGACCTTAATGTGTATGACTAAGGTTATGTACAAACCTGCAATAATTGTCGTTGGAAAGCATCTTTCATGATCCTTTCCAACGACAAACGGTACAACCAGCACCGTTCTGCTCTCTTTGGGGGGGGGGTGTTAGTGGTGTTAGTTGTCGTCCGTGCATCCACCAGGGCGACGAACAACGGGCACTGTACACACACAAGATTCTCGTCCGATATCAGCCCTGAGTTGATTATCAGACGAGAACTATTACACATGTGTATGTAGGCTAGTTTTGCCATGAATAAATTCAACAGTGTAATTATTTAAAAGCTAGGTATCTTCCAAACCTTATGTAAATCAGCACACCCTCTCCAATCAAACTGTAGATGAATTACAAAACAAAAGGATGTTTACAAAACATATGTCTCATGTAAATATATTGCAAAATGAAAACAAAAACCCAGTGTGGTAAAGATTTAGAGGACCTATCAGGATGGTATGGAATATGTCTTCTTGATGGCATGATAACATGGGCAGACACTAGGCCTGCCATTCTCTCACTACATCCAAACGCTGAAAGAAATAATCACTCAGCAATTCAGCTATAAATCACTTTAATGATGAAACTGACCTTTTATTGACCTCAATGTATTCCTAGCTAGAAAACACCAATGCACACACGTGACACCTGTCATAGATATACTTGGCCTGATCGAGTGACCACCCTCACTGGGCCTAACCATTACCCCTGACAGTCTAAGGGAGGAGTGATTGCACGGGGTACAGGATGTGTATGGCGAGGAGCAGGCTGTACACGGCTTGGTATAGGAATATGAATCTTCATTCATATTCCTATACACATCCTGACACAGGCATTCCCGGGCCGGGGCCCCCAGCTGTCACTGACCGTAGCTCTGTCCCTGCAGGTCGTATTGTTGCATGCGGTACACGGTGAACTCATGGGCAGCCTCGGCCTGAAGCGGGGACACGAGGAGAAGCACAGCGGGGATGAAGACGATGAAGGTAAGCGGGAATGACGCTTTCAGCATATTATCAAACACCTCTCCGGCTTCCTCCAACATGATGCCGGTCTAAGGGAGAGCTGCCAAAGGGAATGAAGGGAATTCTGCCGAGAGACACACAAGAACGGCCGGGAAGCTAAGCAATGGCGAAACCGCAGCCAGTTCCCATCCACCACAACGACCTGGAAGTGATGGCAGCAAAGGAACGGGAAGTGGGTGGAGCTTACACTGAATGACCGGAGAGCCCGGGTAAGTTAAATCACAGAATCAGCACAGGTTGATATTTGGGGTCATTCGTGAGAAAAAACTAAAAGTACCGGTGTTATTTTTAGGGTGACATAGAGAAGCATTGATATTAAACCAGGCAGAGAGCAGCCAAGTGACTGAGATCTCTGTTATTATTGAAGGACCAGCAGGCACTGTATAGACAGCAAACACGAAAAGTCCAAGAAAAACATCCAATAAAAAACCCCTCAGGCAAGGAATGGGCAACTAAAAAGCTGGGTCCTTATAGGTTTACCTAATGTCATTGTTTGAGGAGACATAATGGCGGGGTGCATGGAGGAGAGCTGTGCCCACAGAGCTGAGGTACAGCCATGTCTGACACTATTGTGGCTGCAAATTCCATGGAATTCTACAATTACAGCATTCTTCAGTTAAATTCAAATCCAAGCCAGCTACTATTTGTAGCCATGATGTACAACCACCAAATAATTTGAAATGTCTACTCCCTTTCTTTACAGCAATTCAATTTTTACTTTGTTCAAGTACAACAATATAATACATTTTTGTCCTAGAAATGACCAATTATCACACACACACACCATTATATATTTTGTAACATCATTTAAACAGCCCGCCAAAAAAAAAAAAAAAATTTTCATTAAAAAAATGTACACAAACAATATAATCTTTATCAAATGCTTTTTGGTAAATATATCTGTATATATAATACAATAAAAATAATGAAATTGGGCTCTCTTTATAGAAAACGGAATCTGACAAAAAAGTGCCCATGAAAGCGTACCTTTCACTTTACATAAAAGGGTAGACAACCCTTTTGTGTATAAAAAAAAAAAAATAATTTTTACTTAAGTCTTAAGTGCAACACCCTCTTTAAAAAAAAAAAAGTGCAGCATTATTAATAATAATAATAATTTTTAAAAAATGGGAGCGCAAAGCTTCCCAGGATACCTACATGACGCATCCCAGGAGGCTCTTGGGTGCTCCTTCTGCACATGGCTGCACATGTGCAGAAGAGCCCTTTTGCATTTACGTCACTCGATCTTGCGCCTGGGTCAGGTGATGTAATAAGAACCTGGAAGACCGGGAGATGTCCCTACCAGGTTGTACCACTTTATAACTACAGGTAGTCCTCGGGTTACATTCAAGATAGGATCTGTGGGTTTGTTCTTAAGTTGAATTTGTATGTAAGTCGGAACTGGTACATTACTTTAATAACTGCAATTAGAACAGATGTTTGTCTCAACATTTTATTAGGCAGTGTGGTGTCAGTTACTGTATAAAATCCTCACTGTGAGTTAATCACAAACCAAACAAAAAAAAAACTTTATAGAGCCTGGACATTTATTACCTTCTGGAGCAAGCTGTGCTTTGATATGCAAAAAAAACAACTGCAGAGTTTGTCTTGGTCATTAAAGAGTTACAAGAGGCTGCAGAAAGAGCTCACCCCCTAAGATCACCCACAACCTCAGCTGTGTTTAGCAAAAGATTTCTTCTGCAAGTCATACAAACCGCCCCTCCCCCTCAGTTCTGCACACAGCAAGCAGGAGCCATCCCTATGTGGGACTACCTGTATTATGTTTGGGTAAGAAAGGAATATGCAGATTGGTTTGGTCACATGCCCGGAGCGCATAATTTGTTCCTGTGCATTGTGTATATGTGTACACACACAAACACACACACCCTTCTCTGCACTCTTTTCAATTCCACAATGTCCTTTTTGTGAACTGGTGCCCAAAACTGGACTGCATATTTCAGATATGGTCTTCAGGATAATCTCTCCATCTCTGCAGTCTATTTCTTTTTTAATACAAGAAATTACCTTGCTCGCTTTAGATATTGCAGCTTGGCTTTACATGCTGTTATTAAGTCTATGATCTACCAGAACCCCCATATTCTTTTCCATTTCTGACCCTCCCCCCAAACTGTGTTCCCCCTAGACCAGGCATGGGCAAACTACGGCCCCCGGGCAATATACGACCCGTCAGGTTTTTTTATCTGACTCATTGAACATTCTACTTCAGCGGCTCAGCTGAATTAGATCAGCGGTCTGCGGCTCTGGCTGGTGCCCCTTCGAGCGGGGTCAGGAGAAGGACCCTGCTGGCAGCACGGCAGACGGATTCCCGGTGCTCCTCTCTTCCTGCAGCCGGCATGATTCATCATCTCATCGTCAATCCCGGAATAAGGCTTGCTGTCTTCTGCCCCGCCGGTAGAGCCATGACCTCATAACACTGCACCATCCACTGGCAAGCTCAGCCTGCTCATCTCCCCGGGGCTGCAGCAAGCTCCAGGCAGGCTTGGTGTCCACTCACTATGCTAGACTCCTCCCTAATCCCTGGGTCCATTATGTCCCGCCCCCTCACTGGGTAAGGGCAATATGTGCCCTTATGGCAACTCGGGGGCGCCCCCACTGGTCGTCTACTGCACAGCTACCAGCAGAGCCAGCAATCCTCATAATATTACTATTATATATCTATCTATCTATCTACTTTTTTGTATGGCAAAACTCTTATTGTTTCATTTTCTTTATCATTTTTCACTGATTTTTAAAGAAGAACTAAATTGAAAATAAAAAAAACCTCACTTACCTACTTGTCCTTAGATCCCTGGATCCCACCAGAGATGTCTTCGCTGGGGGGCTGCACTGGCCAGAGCCCCTGGCCATGTCCCTGTACACATACTCGGCTTAGAGAAGGGGGCGGAACACTCTGCCCACTCTCCCTTTGCAGGCTCAGATCTGCTATGGGAGAGTGGGCGGGGTTATGCCATCATAGCATCATATTCAGTGACACTCATCTCGGCACTCCCTTTATCTGATCCCGGCCCTTCTGCCAAATTTTAGAACCCATTGTGGCCCCTGAGTCAAAAACTTTGCCCACCCCTGCCCTAGACAGTATGAAGCATGCATGTTGTTGGCTCCCAAGTGCATAACTTTACATTTATCTATATTGAATGTCATTTGCCACTTGGCTCCCCAATCAGACAGTACATCCAGGTCTGCTTGTAGATTATAGACAAGGTTTCTTTTTAGAATATGCACTCCTAGGATACATACTCTTTTTTTTCGTTTTTTTTTTGGAGAGCATTTTTGTGAATTCCGGAGGCCCGCCAGTATGATTTCTGGGTCTAATGCAAGTCTCTTCCTTCATTAGGAGGTCACTGATGCACAGGAGTAACATTGTCTTTGGCTTTTAGGTCTATTCTCAGCAGTACCAAAAGTTGAGCTGGGCTTTCCACTTCATGTTGTGTAAACAAGAGACAAAAAGCCACCAGGGGAAGGGTAAAGGTTTTATGGCAAAATAAATTTTGCATGTCTCCTCTGCCCCAACTTCTCAATCCCCGGGTGACTTTTTGCCTTTTAAGCTTTCTGCCACTTTAAAAAACAAATCAGAGTTTAAAAAAGAGGGTTAGGGTATACCAATGCGAAAAATATAACTGCTTGACTTTGTTAATTTGCTATTAATGTAACTAAAGATGGACTAATGGACTAAACTAATGGAACTAAACTAATGGAACTAAAGATTAAAAAACTATGCCTGTTTACAAATAATGTTAAGTACACTAACTGCTCACTCAGTCCTGAGTGTCTGCATCTTCGCCAAGTCCTCTTCTGGGTTCAGGATCTTTGCCCATCCTAATTTGCCAGGCCAAAATAATGTAACTGTTGATTCATTCTGAGCAGACAGTCATGTTGGGTATTGTGGATTGAGCTGTACATGCACTCATGGGGCCCAGGTTTAATAAATCTCTCTTAGACTAGAAAAAATAAACTATCATGGTGAACCTGGGTAATACAGCAAACTTGGATTGGATTTCTTCAAAATCACTTGCTAATATTTGGGAAATGTTTTCAATCCTGAAGGATCAGATCCATTCCAAACTGAATCAACCAGGTTCTCTCATGATTTTCAGTTCATTTTCTCGAGTCTTGGAAAGCTTTGATAAATGGATTGATCAATTGATTCATAAGGCCCCAAGTGTGCATTGCAAACAGATGTGTGTGTGAACTTTCCCAGGACGCTGCACCCTCCATGATTGCAAGTGGTTGCCATTCTTGGATTTACGATTCTTTTGAGAATCGTAGGTTTACTGGCGTAATTCTATAACACAACTGGCAGATTGTGTAAATTATTACTAAACTGTACTCTGAGGACATCTGGTGGTGAGCTCTGGCAATGACGCCACCTTGTACTGAAATATTATCCCTGTGTATCCCAGCACTGTACTCTGAGGACATCTGGTGGTGAGTTCCGGCAATGACGCCACCTTGTACTGAAATATCCCTCTGGCGTTTGTGGTGTGCGCGCGCAGTTTGGGTCCGTGCATAATTACATTCTTCGTTTAGTATATAGGATATATATCATGATATATATATCATTTTATAAACATTCTACTGATATACTAGATTGCTCCAGCTAGTGCTGCTAGCCTGCTCCAGTGGTCATTTTCTTTCCTCATAAAACTTTTTTTGTTCTACTTTTTTATAATTGTACTTTTTTACCGTACTTTATTTTTTTCTTGTATGTTCATTCCTATCTCTTTTATTAGCTATGTATAAATCCAGCAGAATATTTACTTATGTACTGTATAATTCCCATGTATGTGTATATATTCTTGCGGTATACAAAAAAGCTCTACATTGACAAAGGAAACTCATGAAATGCATAGCTTAGCAACTGCTGCCTTTATGATGATAAAATAGAAAATATTTTATCTTGCAATTATCGGCCCGCTACTCGGCGGTCATAATTGGCAGGGTGCGCCCATGTGTGCACAGGAAATTCCCTATGTCATTATAGTGGGCATGTGCTGCGCAGGACCCACACAGACCACGCCCACTCTGATTCCAAGAATGTGCTCTGCACTAAGGCCACACTGACACCAGACTCCATGCACAGGGAATCCCTCCCACCACCGTGGTGGGCGTGTGCTGTGCAGGACCCGCGCAGACCACGCCCACACAAATCTTGCGTAGGTGCTGAATGGTCGGTCCCCACTCATTTTCACCTTACCAAATTTGGCCCTCTTTGCAAAAAGTTTGGACACCCCTGGTTTAAGGTCTCTGTTTGTATTAAAGCTGTCATACATCCATGCACTACGTGGTGCTCTGTGTGTTAGTGTTGATGTTGGTAGAAAAGCATGTGTCACTGCTATAACCACTTGAAAAAAAGCATGTTTTGCAGCCTGAAATACATCAGACTAGGTTGTGAAGCATGTTTTCCACATTATTATTACTACTAGGAACAGAATTCTGTTTAAAATAAGCATGAAAAGAGATTTACAATATCATTTGCAGCCCTCCCTAAGCAGAAATCTGCTCCTCTGCTGCAATTTGCTTTGATGTATAGAGAGCAGGAGTAAATACACAAATACAGTTGATTGTGCCTGACAGATGAACTGACTTTAATCAGCAAAAGACTTTTTTTTCCCCATCACATGTACATCTCTCCCTTTTAAAAGCATATGACCTAACCATGCATAATGGCACAGATGACAGATGGTCTGGAACACAGATAGGCAGGATAACTAGATGAGCTGTAAGGAATTTAGACAGGTTTATATTATATATTATGTCAGGTAATAATTCTGTTTTGTTTGTATAAAGGGTTAACAATTTAGCCACCCACATGTAGTCTGCTAGCAATTGCTGTCCTGCAACAATGAAAATGAAAAAAGGAAAACTTTGATTATGAACAACCAGTCAGGTAACACTGATCTCTTTATTAGATGTGCCAGTTTATAGACAGTTGGATCTCAGATTACATAGAACTATTAATGGAAGTTGGCTTTAGTATAATGCTGGCTGCTTAATCAAATAGCACAGGATTACATAACTTTTTGTATAAAATATTTACATACTGTATATACATAAATACATAGAAAAATATGTTTACATTTCTCATGAAACAACCCAAACTTGAGCAGAGCTGGTCATAATAATTAATCATAATAATTAAAAATAACTAATTCAGGCAGTTCATTTTAATTTAAATTGTAGAACACAAAACTTTCAATCTGTAGAATCCAATATGTCGTACCAAATCTAACAAGATGAGCTGATTAGCATCACTGCCAGATTTTATCAGTTTAGATGAGCTGGGGCAGGCTTTCAACTTTTGCCATGTTGTTGTCTTTGTTTTGGAAAGAAACCAAACTGCAGAAAAGCAGCAAGCGGAGGTATGTAATATTGTATCTAATGTTATTTACATTGATTTATACATTTTTGGATTTTCTAAGTGTTGCATCCTAGCAAAAACGCCTGCAGCTTTTTCTTTCCATTTCTGAGAAGACACTCTCATTGTTTTCAATGTTATAGCATCCAAAACATGCACACTGGATACATAAGACATAAAAAATGGAAGAGAAAAATGCATACAACCTGCAGAAGTAAAATACATGATTCTGAAGTCTAAACACATTGTTTTCTTGCTGTGGTCTAGGAACCCTGCAGGAAGCCCTCTCATTTCATGGAATTGAGGGGCTGTAATGGATCTAGTTTTCAACTATGAAAAACTCCGATACAGCAGCCTTTTTAAACTTTTTTAACACAGGGGGAACCTTTCAAAATAATGTTCAGGGCATAGTAACCCATGATATACCTACTTTATCCTCTGCTTAGAGTACATTAGTGTGGTGGTCAGCAGGTAGAATACCTCTTACATTGCTGGCCATTGGGAAGAATGTCATCCCTACAGATATACAAAGATCATTGGTACCAGTTAAACTGACCCTGAGGCACAGACTGCTTATTATTCATGGAAACCCTAGTAACCTCTGGGAGAACCCTAAGGTTCCACATGACCCTGGTTGAGAAGCACTTCTCTACACATTACAAGACATAGAAAGGCTATATATCCCCAGGAAATAGATAGACAGGTAGAGATCACACCTATGCTGGAATCACTACCAGCCAAACTAAGTTTGTCATAACTGTTACAGAACAGAATACCATATACAATTGTTACTTTGTTGTAATTTGTACTTATCACTAAGTAATGAGCACTTTATTGAAATTCATGTCTGTTATCATGACTGCCATCAATTTGCACAATTGATTGAAAAAGTTGCTCTTAGCAAAACTGAAGCTAAGCTTTAGGATGACTACCAGGACATGCCAAAGCATTTCCTAATCAGAACAGCCTGCCATTTCTGCAGAGTAAGGACACCAAAACAACCTCAGGCATGTGCCTGCTCTTTACATCTGTCAGCATTCATATCTGTCAAAGTTTGTAAATTATTCTAAAATTATATTTCTCTAGAGATGTTTTTTTTCAGATATCATATGCATGTTGAAATACTGGTTTTCAGAAAGGAGCTACTTTGCAATAGCCTTCATTTAGCCTTTTATTGCTTTGGAAGCCGACAGGAAGTTAGACTCTTAGGATAATACTTTACCACCATGGCCTTTAAAAGGCATATGTTAATAGAAAAAAATGTTTGATTGTTTTGATTAAAAAAAAAACATGCTCACTGACTGGGTACACTCGAAACACTAGTAACAGGACTCCTAAAACTTAAGTTTCTGGAAAGGCGTACGCTGCTTCTGTGTTTAAGTGAACTCTCATTGGAGGAACCTGAAGTGATTTCGGCAACTTGCTGGCAGCAAGCAGGTGGTCTCACTCCTGCTAATGTGCAGGCACAGCATAGGAGTGCCAGTATTGCCTTACGGACCTCGGAGCTCCTTAGGGAATAAATGAGTGGGTTAAAAGCTGAGTTCATAACTGCTAAAGCCAGGACCCACTCAAGTCCCAGGGGAGACTGGCAGGAAGGGGGAGAACATGCAGCATCCACCAAAAGGTACAGAAACAGTGGGGTCCAGCAGATGACAAAACAGCCCAAGATGATAAGAACTGTTTGAAGCAGGTGGAAAGCACGTCGGCTCTGGCTGGTTACTGCCACATGTTTGGCATTAGTACACACAAAATAATAAATTGTGCAATAAAAGCCAATTATACCAAGCAGCGTAAGACCCAAGAGTCCAAGACTGAATACAATATAACTCCTAGAATAAAGAGGAAGAAGACTGGAGCAATGTTCAATGTGGCATAGGCAGTTCCATCCAAACAAAGGTAAAGACCCAACTGCAAGAGCTAATAACCAGCAGAAGATAATCAGTCCCTGAACCCGCACTAGCTTGGTAGAGCGGCTCTCTGTTACTGGAACCACCATGGTGCTATACCGCTCCACAGCAGTTACCAACAAGCTAAAGGTGGAGGCAGCTAAAGTGGTAAACAGGAGTCCTTCCCTTATATACCATAGTTCAGGGCTTAGAAGGAATGTAGTAGGACCTGAGAGGCAGATGTTAAGTAGGTATGAAATGCCAGCCAGAAGATCACTGAATGCAATGTTTGCTAAACAGCAGTGAACCCATCGTCTTAAGCGAAGAAACCTGAAAGAAAAAAACCTTTGTTATTGCAATTTTATATTGCAATATAGCAAAATTATTATTATTATTATTGTTAAAATGATTAGTTATTGCAATATAGCAAAATTATTAATTAATTTGCTTTTAATTCCCCACCTACATGACTATTAATTAAAACTGGTAAATGGTAGAGCAAAAATCAAGCGTGTGACATAGAATGCTACATTAACTGTAACTAAGAGGTATATTCCATAGGACATTTTGTGTACAATTGCCCAAAATTCACTGGGTGACATCCATCCTAGTCTAAAGAAACCTTACAACCAGTTCACCTGGAAGCAGGCTACTTGTCCTGTATGGGAGTACCCTTCCAAAAGCATTATTACCTGTTGCTGACAGCACCTGGACCCTATGCCAACCCTGGTACTTTGAAGAGTTTGCCAAAGAATTCTGTGGCCAAAAGCATAAAAAGGGATGCTTTGGGGTGGGTACCCCAGTTTTTGCACTCCTTCCGCCACAATTTCTAAGATAATGCTTTTAGCATTCTTGCCAGGCTCTAAAGGATCCCTGACATGTGTATACTTACAAATCTGTGGCTTGTGTTACGCATTTTGTCTGCCATTTGTTTTAACTAAACTTTTTGCCAGCCACCTGCCCTGACCTTGGCTTACTTTTAAATATGCTTATGTATTTCACATCCCATTGCCCTGCCTTTGTCTATGCTTTCTGCCAGCCACCTGCCCTGACCTCAGCCTGCCTCAAAATAATTTTTTCAACCTTGTGCTGAAGCCACAGTTCCTGCAGACCTTTAATGGGGGCAGACTGCGGTTCACGACCTGGTGACCAGGGTTAAACTCTGCACCTTGGGTGATCCTGCATCACCTTCTAGTGGGCAGAAGAACACATGCTCTAATATCAGATTTTGTTTGTATAACAAAAACATGAAATCCTCCTAGAGTCGCCACTTTTTTAAACATATCTGCGCTAGAAGGAGCTCAATTTGGAAAATTTGAGCTGCCCGGTTGAAACTTTTTTTGACAACTTACTTTTAATTCAATGCTATCAACATTCACCTAGTGTGCATCAACCTTGCTGTGCAAAAAATGTGGTCAAATGTTGGAGTAAATACGTATAAAATATTTACTATATATATATATATATATATATATATATATATGCACAAAAAAAAAGTAGTACACAAAAAAATTTTCTAATGTCAATTAGTAATTGTTTGAAAATCTCAAAACACTGCATTATGCTGACCTTCTGATCTGTAAATTGGAGCAGAAATTGGCCTGTGTTTTACGCCTTATTTTGTTCATTTTTTGAGAAACATAATTAAAAACATATCTGCTGTTTACAATTACTGGTAATATTTTTGCTATTTCACACCTGAGAAGGGCCAGTAGTACCATTAAGTTCTCCACAATAATGAACAAGCTGATGAAGATGAAAAGAACGGTTAGGACACCAACTCCTGTTCTTGGTCGACCACTTAGGCGTCCGGTCATATTGTAATGCAAGAGAATAATGTTAATATTCTTCCTAGCAATTGACTCTAGACACAAGCTGGGTGTCAGGTTCATGACGGTGACCTGGAACCAAACCTGAAAAATATAAGTATTGACAATATGTGTTAAGAAAAGTTATCTTCAATATACTTTTTTATATTTTACTTATAACAATACAAGATATTAATCCCTACTATATGTTTACTTACAACACTAAATTTTTTGTACATGCCCTTCACATAACCTTCTACCTTTGAGGCACTGTTGGTAATATTTTTTATATAATAATTACCAATTTTATAATGACCATAAAAGCAGTTTCATATCCTTTAAAATATTTATTTTATGTGCCCAAATAACTTTTCATAAATAAATAAAATGCTGTTTTAAAACGAATATTGTTACTTTGTACAATGCTGTAGAAGTACTAAATAGTCCTGAGTGGACCAATTTTTTTTTAAATACAGTAGGATCTCGCCTATCCAGCTCGCGACTAACCGGCCTCCATACTATCCTGCCTAGTACAGAGGCTGAAAAAAAAAACTCAATTAAAAAATTCCAGGGCGGTGCGGGCGGATGTGTGCTGCAGTGCTCCTGCTCCGGAACTGTGTTGGATGTCCCCGGGTGTGGCATCCGTAGTGCTGGACCCTGTGTGGAGGTAAGTATAGTGCTTTATTAATGGAACTTCCGACTATCCGGCTATTTTGTTATCCAGCCTACCCTGTCGCCACATTGGGCCGGATAGTCCGAAGTCTACCTAATGTGAAATAAAGTATTGTCTTTTAAAAAAATGTTGTGCTGTTATTTATATGAAAATGTGAAAACTAAATATCCCAATTTGAAAGATGAGTTGTTCACTTCTCATCACTAAACCCCTTTTTGTACCATGCTGCATTTTAGCCGGCAGCTTAAGCACATCCAGAATTAGATCCAACCACTAACACAGGGAGGGATCATAAGGACAAAGGAGCCTGGGAAGAGCAGTGTGCGGTAGCTTGTAGAGCCACGATGAGGCCAGACAGTGCAAAAGAGAAGAGCACAATTAAGTGTAAACAGCGGGAAATTTGTATTTCTGTAGGGGGGTTATTGGTATGAGACTACTTGTTGTGTAGGTCATTACAGAGGGGTTGTTTCTGTGGGGCTTATGTATGGGATATTGTTGGTTGAGTTATTACTATTGTGCAAAGTTATTTCCTTGAGGGTTATTTCTGTTGGAAATGAATGCTGGAGATATTTATGTAGGGGGGCGCTATTGCTGTGGTTTTTTTTTTTTTTTTTGCTTGCCCTGACCACACCAAACTTTTATTCCCACAATAACGGGGGCTTCAAATTTTATTGAGATACTCCTGCAAAAAGCACAAAAACAAATGGAGTGGGTGCATCTCCCCAGTGTACTTATAATGAAGTAAGATTGTCGTTTGGGATGTTTTAAAAATCTGCTCAAGGATGTGGGGTTGTCACTGTAAGAATAGCAGGTTAATGTAATGTTAAAGATGAAACATTAGACCATTTTCAGTTTTCTGGTTGTGTTTTATGTGTAAGGGAAAATAGGTAAAGGGCCTTATTTAGGGATCATATTAGCGATAGGGAATACAGTGGCTATCTTTTTAGGATAGCCTACCTGCCACTGATCTACTTGTGATTTGCTGCCTGTCACTTATCTACAGTATCTACATGTCATGATATCTGCCTTTCATTGTTATTAACTGCCTGCCAATGGTATTTTCCACATGTTGCTGGTATTTGTATTTGCCATTATTTGCAGAACAATAATAGCTGTCTGTAGTTGGTAATATATGCATTCTGTGTGCATTTCTTTCTAGACAGACCCACAATAACTTGCCTTTGCACCCTCAACACAATTTGTTCATGCTCCTAAATGATATCTCACAACCCATTTAAAGTACTCATGTATGGCCAAGAGCGTGAAAGCCTATAAAGATACCTATGATCTAATAATCATTATTTAATAATTAATTGCATTTCCAAAACATATAAACAATAGTTTGTTTGCCAAAATGTTGTCTCTAATATAAAGTAGGGCATTTCAGATTCCTGTTATATTTTGTAGATGAACATTATGCTATACAGGTAAATATTAAATGTCTTGTTGGTACATAGAGCAGCATGGGGCTCTGAGGTTTCCTGTTTTGCCATTTAGGCGTTGTTCACAGACAGTAAAGTAGAAAGACACAGGAAGGGTGGAGTGCGTAAAGTCTCACAGGGCTGCATTTCTCAGCAATAAAGACTTCAGAAATGTTATTCTTTTGTAATAAGTAAATTATTATTAGTAATATATTTATATAATATACAATTAATTTAAAAATCACAATTGCAAAAATGTTTTTTTTTTTTTAGGTATTGTTATACTTGCAGTCATAGTTTTTTTGTTTCTAATACTATCAAATCTTTGACCAACTGTTCCAGTGTAGGTTGAAAAAAGAAACAAATACTTTTGTGGTTACGTTAGACCAGTGGTTTGACGTTTCATTATTATCAATGACATAGATCACAAATCAAATGCATGACAGATGTATTGCAAGTGCAATTAGTAAATTGTTTTAAAGGTACAAACTGAAGGGCTGTTGTGTGGATCCTACTTTTACTACTTAGAAAGTTGCTGACAGAGGACCATTAAGCAGACTTTTCAGAATTCACTGGCCCCATGCTCATTCCAGGTCAGTGACTCACCAGGTAGTGAAGCCATGATCAGCAAAAAGTCCCTCAGTTTATAGTTCAAAAAAATATAGGTCAGCAAATTTTAAAGTTCTGTGCTTGCAGGTCCACTTTTACAGGGTTAAGAGCAAAGCCCAATATGCAGTCATGCTTAGCAACTGAGAAAAAAAATCTGTAAGTGAAAGCAAATTGTAGCAAAAAAAGAGCTGGTTCCCTCCCCAACCAGAAAGGGCTGGGTTGTGGGACAGAGCTGTCTAGTTCTAGAAACTGGATATACAAAAAATAGAAGTCTTTGACAGGAAAAAGATATTATATATGTATATAATATGTATATTCGGCAGTTTACTAAAATACAAAAATATTTAAATCAAAATCAAGAACTATTGCACACAAAGATAGAAAAACAAATGCTGCTGCATATATAGAATGAAAAGATATGCATGCTCTCTTTTAGCACTATGAAGTTCTGTAGTCCCTGTTTTCAGTCATACACAGTAATATAAGTGGTTTAGAAGAGAACAATCACTTTAAAGCATGAATAAGACTGCATATGTACTGAGCAAGTTTGGTTACTTTCATGTGGTCAATATGCTAGTCAAAGTTTCTAATACATTTCAATGCAGAATGGTGATGACCGTACAGCAAGGGAAAATCAGTAGATAAAGTATTATGTCTCTTCTTCTATTAGGTAGGTCAATAGTCAGGTTTAAAAGTTTGCCAATAGAAGAAATGATATAATGCAAGTGATTATTGCATCAGTGCTATGGAACTGCTAATAACTGAAAATATCACAGGGTTCTTATTGAGTGCTTGAGCAATACCATTTTCTTATTTAGCTTACTTACCCTGTTGGAAATGTTCAGAGATCCCCAATGGCAACATAACCATGGCCAGCATAACCACATTAGTACAATTTGCCAGTCAGCCTGCCAAAACTTTTTTGTTAAAACACCAAACCCACATATCCAGTTGATGTAATTCCTACTATTCTGACCACTGCTTATGCAATCATCAACCTTGTCTTACATTGGTTTAGAAAGGCCTCCAGCCTGAACGTACTATGAAACAACAAGAACAGAGTACTTCAGGGAGCCAAAAAACAAAAAACAAAACAATAATTATCTTTTCTGCATTTAGTGCAGCATCTCCACCTTTATAACATGGGGGAACCTTTGAAATATCTTTCAGATCTTCAGGAAACCCTTGCTAAAATTATTATATCAGCAGCTAACGGTATATTAGTATGGGGGTCATTAGGAGGAATGCTTCCTAAATTGCTGGCCATTGGGAAGAATGTCACCCTTACAGATAGCCAAGTAGATCATTGGTGTCACTTAAACTGGCCTGTGAGACACAAATTGCTCATTGTTCAAGGAACCCCCAAGCAACCTCTGGAGGGACCCTGGTTGAGAAACATTGATCTAGTAAGCTGGAAGGTTCACAAATTTAATTTTTTTTTTCTGGTGGTTCCTGCGGTGGACACAATGACAGGCATATTGTGTTCACACACTGCATTCATTACCTCTCTGAATTGAGCCAGAATATGGGTCAATTACAGTAGAAGGGGGGTGCCAAAGGTGCGTGGCACACAAATTTATTAATATGTGAACCATACCCTTTTGACACCACTCTTTATCTAGCATACAGATAGTCCCTGGGGATAAACACAGTTTGATATACAAGTGAGCACTGATGAGCCATGTGACAGTTTTAAACTGTTGCTTTCTCTTATTCCGGTGTCATTTTAGCCCATTTGTTAATAGGTAGTGTAAGTTTGACTACTCCCTGTAAATTTGTTTAGATGTATAATGTGTGTGTTCCCTTAAAAAATGCTCTCAAGGAGGTATGATGCATGAGATGTCTGTTTGCAAGGGTGTGCAATGTGCAATTACCTGGCTTGCACAAAATGCTGCGAGTAATTGTTAGCAAAGATCATACATTTTCAGTAACATTTGTAGTGCTTTGGTGTGGTTTGTGAAGCTGTTGTACAGTTGAATTTTAGTGTGCAAAGGTTCAATATAAGTTGGGATTGTGTAACCATGCAACACCCAAAGTGTGATAAACATGATGCCAGAATACAGTTCCCAACATCCCTGCACTACAGTGGAAACCAGGTGTCTACGTGAGGGGACAGGACTTGTGGTCACAAGAATAGCTGGTGCAAAATTGTAAGACCTTAGAAACAAAGGCATGAAGGGTCTTGTTCAAGTTTGGCTTTAGTTCAGCTTTAAATAGCACTTGAAGGGTCTATTTTTGGTATTTGGAAAAGCCCAGATTTACCTTTTATCTATACTTTTTGTGTGTACTTATACTTTCTAGTTACAAAATTGACTTTTCTAGGCAACCAATGACATGCTAACAACTTTACAGCTAACTAACGTGGGTGACTGAAAAGAGGTTACATAAGTTCAAGATTAGGAAACTAGCATGCTTGCCATTAACATTAAACTTATCATAAACTGTCCAATGTGTACTTAGTAGTAGTGGAGCAGGAGAGATAATTCTTAGAGGTATATTGTGACATCACCCAGCTCACACAACTGACTATACTTAGAAAAAGTCAAATATATATTTAGCTATTAAACCCTGTAATGGTTTACCTGTAAGCACTGTGGTGTTATCCCCGTCATGGCTGTTTTTCTGCATTTCCCACCACAAACGTTTTGTCTGACCACAAAACCACCACCAGCTGCTAATACTTTTGTAAATGCTCAGGCAGAATCGCCCAGCAAGCAATACATTTTAACTAACATCATGCAATGCCCTGTTTTTTAAAGTGACACTACCAATAGATAAAATACCCCTAAGTAGGTATCCGATGGATGATACATAGTAATTGCATATGTGTTCTGTGAAATTGTGAGTTCAAATTGAATAGTCTACAAACCTCTTAAGTCTATAACTACCTAGGATTCAACATTACCAACATCCTACAAGCAGGATACAATAAAGTATAGCAAGCATTTAGTTATTTTTGATGGAACTTTTTGATTAGTGTTAGACTGCAGGTCGGTTGAATAAAGGAACTGGCTGCTTAAGCCAGGGCTGGATTTATAGTTAGGTATATTGGTGCTGTGCCTATAGGAAGCAAAAGCAGAGGCAACTTTTCTATGTATACTGATTGGCCACACATATTGGCTTTCCCATCAATATAGTAATCTGTCAAATTCAATATGGTTATATTCTCTATTGTCATCATATTCAGAGCTATGTTGGACCAGTGGAGCAAAATAATATCTTGTGTGTAAACCTAGCAAAGGAGAATTGCTTTGGGCATCAATAGGTTTTATTTAGTGATGGAAATAGCCCTTTTAATGGCCTTGGTCCTAGTGTAAATGAGCTCTTGTTTGCTTCAGATGGGTTTTGCATTCTCATACAAGTATATGGGACATTAAAAACCCACTTGAAGCAAGTCAAATACAGGTGAGCTGCAGCTCAAATGCATCTGTTTGTGAACACTGAAGCGTAATTAACTAATGTCAAGCATGATGCTGACATAAGCAAAAAGCTCATTACTACAGGCTTTTAAAGAGATGGTGACACATGTTGATTCTGTGTAAAGTAGAACTTTGGCCAGGCTTTGGACATTTGAAATGGTATTCATTGTTAACAAACAGAAGGGGACTGAACGCCACTTAAATGATGTAACTGCATCTTCAGTAAACTTTAACCTTGAGAATTAATTACTCCACAGTATCTGGAACTACAAAGGTCATGAAGGCTTTTTTTAAGTTAATTTACTGTTTGTTAAAGATTTGTAAATTTATGAATGTCCAAGGCCTGAACACTAATATTTTAGAGACCCTGTCAGTCACTAAAAAAACGTATCTGATTTTTTTTGCAAAGGAGGAAGTAATATACTCACCTTTGCATGGCATAATAGTTTGAGAATGGAGCCACATTAACCTATATCATGGAGTATACATACATCTTGTGCCATTCAAGTGACCTGTTTACTATGTCCCTGACACCTGAAGACTCTCTATTTAGTTTTGAGTGAATAGGGAAAGGTTAAAGACTCTAATAAAACAATATTATTGCTGTATGTCTATACAAGGACATCTGTCATTATAAGAGGAAATGAGAGAAAATCTCCCAGGGGGGTCATGGTGAACATGAAAAAAAAAAAAAACAGACAATGTGCAATATCCCTTAGCTAATAACAAGATTTTTGTTTAATATAGGCAAAATAGTGAGAGATTACCTGGTTTACTAATGCATGTTGCTCTAGCTCTTTCTTTGGCCTTAATAAGGGACATGTGAACCCTATCCAAATTACATTTATTTGCTAAAGCAGAGGTCCCCAACCTGTGGTCTGCGAGAAAATGTTGGTGGTCCACGGCTCTTGCTAGTGTACTCCCCAGGAAAAGGACCTCACTTTGGGGGGGGGGGGGGGTGCACTGGCCAGAGCCGCGGACCATGTCTCCCGTATGCATCTCAGACTCAGGGGAGTGGGCTGGTTGTGTCTTTGGAAACAACCCACCCACTCTTTCATTGCAGGCTCAGACCTCCAAAAGGTTGGGGAACACTGTGCTAAAGCGCCACACATTATAAAAAAAAATTGCTATTTTTTCAAAAAATATACATTTTTATTATGCTTTTCCTTTCTTTGCTGCATCTTGATGTTGCTGATCACCTTTATCTTCTTATAGCCAATTCTTGTGTACACTCACAAAATGACTACATAACTTTTACTGTAGGTTTCCTGATAGACTGATAACAACAGTCACCTATATGCAATATGCTTCTGCATGGCCAATTGTAACATTTATTTAAAGATTAGGTGACAGGATGACAATGTAGTAGCAAATTTGGAAGACAGGGAGAATGTTGTCAGTCTGACCCTTTAACAGCAAGTGTCTGAAGAAGGACCTTCCCGACAGAACCACTAAGTATTATTTAAAAAAAAAAAAAAGCTGGAGAATATAAAGTATTAAAAATTACATGATCATCCTATAGAAGTTGAATCAATGCTGATGTAAGCACTTATGTTTAATTACATTACTGTTTGGGTTGCACTTTTTATTGTGTATTTTTTGTCATTGCACTGTAATCATCTGTATGTTGATGACTATTGAAATTTTTTGTTGTATGTAATATGTGCCTATTTTTGTGTTATGGTACTTGCACTGTTGTTTATGCCTTGAAACCTTCCTTTGTAAAATCCTTTATATATGATTCACATTGTATCACTGTTAAACCTTAATAAAAATATTTGAAAAAAAAAGTATTAAAAATTACTCCTGTAATTGCAAAACCTTATAGAAGAATTGAATTGGGTTTATATATATATATATATATATATATATAATTTATTATCTTTTATCTCAACAATACCTTTGTGCCATACAAACAGAGTCTTGTCATTGTAGTATAGTTTTATATATATATATATATATATATATATATATATATATATATATTTCATACCCCCAGCTTCCAGTCCTGTTTTTCTTGTACACTGCATTTCCCACCTATCTTTCTAAATTTGTACTTTAGCTGGACAAACTAGATTATGCGGTACAGTATAGTAATAGTGTCACTTCTCCTGTCCAGTGTTCAAAATGATACCCCATACCCACTATAAAAGACCTTTACATCTCAGCACCATAGATATGATATAAGATAACGCACAGTACTAAATGCATGTGATGGTCATGCATAATAACATCAATCACTTGCTCATACACTGATATGGTTGCAAAGGTTTATTGCTCAGCAGAAAGAGATTTATATTGTTTATTGCAAGTAAGACACCAGTCTCAATCAAAAGTCCAATACTGCATGTCCACTGTCTGCTTCAATGCACCAATAATATGTCATCCCTACTATCACATATTGGAACTTACCACCAATGATTCCAACTGTTCACCGATGCAGATAGTGGGTTTTCCCACCCATGTAGATAGTTGTACCACTGCCAGCAGCACATGAGGCATTGTACAACACCAGAGAGCAGCAATTTTTACAATGAAATTACTTTGTTATCATAAGCATAAGTGTATTTTCCATTTAAGCTAAGAGATCATTACTTAAATTGGGTCAACTGTCATAAAGTGGTTTAGTCACTCTCCAACAAGAGATTGCATTTCTCATTGTAGCTTAGCCCATTGCTTCAATTGTAGATAGTAACAAATGTAGCTGTAAACAAATGGGTAAATCTTATGTTTCCAACCTATTAAACTCACAAGTTTAACTGAACCCTACAAATTCTAGTTTGCATGAAAGTGCATCAGATCTAATCCACATTCCATGTACAATCCAATCCAATTTCCCAGCACAGACTCACCTGGCAGGTAGCTGATGGTCACTGTGTGTAAGGATGCAGGTGATGATCGAATAATGACAGCTAGTTGTCTGACAGAATGTTTTTACAGGAAATATTTCTAACCTCTGTCAACCACAGGTTTCAGGATGGACCCCACCCAGGGGAGAGGCAGGGGTACTGATAACTGGTAAAACTGTCAATACTACTATATGTGGCTTTGAGGTTCATGGTTATTTTGCATAACTGTTTTATAGTATGATGGGATGAACCTTTTCATTTCTTGAACATAAGGGTCAGTTGTATCTTTTTATGATATTTTGGGGTACATGTAATTATCCTGGGGTATGTTATGTGACAAGAGAACAGTAGAGAACTATATTGTCACAGGTATGTCTAAAAAGTAAGAGCATCACTGCAGAACATCATATATTTTTAATACATACATTTAAAATGTATGTATTACACAGTATGTCAGTGATGGTCAACATTTTTGATACAGGAGGCCTAATGTTGGTCTTGGAAACAAAGGAATGCAGGTTTATTCAGAAAATGTATGGCTATATAATATTCAAAAACTGCAGGAATGCATGCTGCTAGAAATGATTTAAAACTGCAGAAGATGGCCAGAGATTGGGAAAGTGCTTTAGTTGTTGGAGACTGGGGTTATGGACCAGGAGAAGTGCCATGAAACTTACAGAGCTCTATTTATAAAACAGGGAATCTGACATTCCCTCAAACATTCTTTCATGGAAATCAATTACTGACACTAAACACATGAACCTGGAAGATTCCCACAAGAGAATGTCTGATTCCCGGTTCTATATATGGAGCTCATAGAGATCACTGCTAAAACAACCCTTTTACAATTGAATGATCCAACACGTGTGCACCTTACAGATTCCAAACAACTAGATGGGAGATCTAAACCAAACATTTTACTACTAGAATCTATTTTGGAGAATATTTTTCTTTCACTGGTCTGAATAGTCACCTGGGTAAAGGAGCCTAAATTACTGTCTAAAGAGCCAAACGGCACGCTCAGGGGTTAGCACTCCAGCCTTTGCAGCGCTAGGTCCCATGTTCATTTCCCCAGCCAGGACATTATCTGCATGGAGTTTGCAGGTTCTCCTCGTGTCTGTGTGGGTTTCCTTCGGGTACTCCGGTTTCCTCCCACATCCCAAAAACATGCAGTTAGGTTAATTGGCTTCTCCCTAACAATTGACCTTAGACTACAATAATCACATATGACTATGGTAGGGACATTAGATTGTGAGCTCCTTTGAGGGACAGTTAGTGACACTACTATGGACTTTGTACAGCGCTGCGTAATATGATGGCGCTATATAAATACTGTACTAATAATAATAATAATAATAATAATAATAATATGTGGCTCCTGAACCACCCTGAATTGGCTGTATGTTGCCCCAAAGCCACAGGCTGGGCACAAAGCATTTATGCTGAGCTTTGGATTTAACAACAACTGTGAGAATCTACCTAAACACTTTGTTCAGTGTATATGCTACACAACTTTATTGTTGGTAAATTTAGGAGAATATGCAATCATATTGCAAGTTGTGTAGCCAGCTTTACGAAAACGAAAAGCAGCTATTTGAGATGACCAAATCAGGCCTCTATTCCAATGAGTTGGAAAAGTTTTATTTATTCAAACAGTGCGAAAAGGATAGCACTGATTGCTATGCCAGAAGCAACCATGAAAGGTTTGTGCACGTTAGGTAATTGTCACCCAAAATGAATGATTGGGATTGTCTCAGCTAAAAATCTAGCGTGTGTACAGCATCCCAGCAATCTACTGTTATGGATTTCTAAATGACAGAGCAGGGACTAAACAAGATGCATCCTGTTCATCTTTTCTCCTCCTATAGAATTAAACAGCACTTTGTGTACAACACTTGTTTATTCTAATGCCTATGGTGCAGTTACAGAAATCTATAGTCTACATTAATCTAATTAATCTAATGTCTACAGAAATCTAACATCCCTAAAGCAGGCTTGAAATTAGATAAATATATTCATGTTAATGTGTATCCAAGGGTAAAACTTTTTATTCGTTTTTGAAAGAGTGGTGGTATATTTACAAGAATGGAAGGGAAATATCCCAATGGGATAGAGGACATCAGTAAACCTGACTGGGGTTTACCTGTCTGTTACTCTATCCAAATAATACATATCCATACAGATTAACTATATCTATATCTAAACAAAAAAAGGTTTGACTATAGATTAAGTAGCCTTAACATAAAGTGTATTGTGTACCAGTATTTATTAACTCTCACATAGATTACAGTTCCTTCCCTGACAATGGGCCCGATATATTAAAGCTCCTTAGATTAAACTGGTTAATTAAGGAACCTGGAATGGATCCGGTCCAGGATTCAAAACATTTGCTAACAGGTAGTAAATGACTTTGAAGAAATCCATTCCAGTTTTGCTGAATCACCCAGCTTTACTGAAAAAGTGTATTCTCTCCAACCTTGGAAAGCTTTAATAAATTAGACTGAATGCTGCAGCCTCTCAGCTTGTGACATACTACAGAAAGTTACTATATTCTGATCACTAGGGAAGAGAAGACTGAAACAGACATATCACATCTTTGGAGCCAAGGCAAATTTGCATGCATACTTGTAAAATTGCTTAAAGGTCCATAGGCTTTTAGACATGTAACAAATATGATGCCCTTCTGCTGCTCTGTATTTTACATAGGAATAAGGAGAGGGTCCAGAGGACTTCTATAATTGAGGTTAGAGATCACAAGATTGTGTTTCCCTTTCTTGTGGGCATAGCAATCACCCCCTGACATCATTTTGCTGTCTCATGACAACATTCTTGTTTTGCTCTTCTATTTTGCAATATCACCGTTGCACATCTGTTTCACTGCATATGTTCTAGATTGTCCCTTTGTCAAATCACTTCCTTTAGGGAAAACCTTCCTCTATTGAGGTTGTCTTGGCTGTTTAGGATACTTTCATTTTGTATAAATTACATGATTGCCTCAGAAAACCATTCAGATCTACCTTCTTTATATACTCTCACATAGACAGGAAAGTGTCATTTTGTTGCTTTTCGGTGATATAGAAAATATTTTACATTTACCTGTTCTGTAGCCCATGCCACCCATGGTCTTTGTGTTGTAGATATCACAAATTCTAAAGTGGCAGATGCCTGGTCCCCTGTTGTAATGAACAGAAGGGTATCTTGACACTTCCTGAAGTGTCTAATGCAAAAAATACTTTAGGAGCAGCATTTCTTCAAGGCAGCTCTGTGAGCATTGGGACAGAAGAGTATACGGTAGTAAGTAGATTTGCTGTCTGGATTTGAGCCAAAATAACACATGGATGCTGTCACACCCTGAATTGGTGGTTATCAGTGGTGGTTCTACTCATGAGGAACATTAGCCAATGGAAAGACTGTCACCTGTGTACATCAATAACCTGTTGATATTTACCTTCGGCTAGTTGTTATGGTACACAGCAAACTGTTTCCCCTGACATGTGATCCTCAGGGGTGGAACTGTCCCTGACAACCACCCTCTAATAGGAATGCTGCCCACGTTGTGTAGGTGCTGCGACAGGTAGTGAGGTGGAACCAGGCACTCCAGTGTGACTTCGCAGTGAGATGAGAGGATATGAGGATCAGAGCTATATGTGAGCAGCTTGACAGTGGCCAGGCGTTAGTATTACATTTGACCATTATTTGTTTTGTAGCATCACACTGGTGATGGCTTATGTAAGCTTTTTCCTGTTGCTCACAAAAACATTTTGATTCAAATTCACATATTCTAAATCTAGAATTTGTGGATCAGTTTGGCTGAATGGTTCTTAACACAATTTTAAGCTTGATTTTAATGCAGCATTTTGTGACAATCCTTTATATATTTATCAATACCAAGTGGCAATAGATCTACTTGTAGCTTGTACCCAAACTAAAAAAACTAGAAATAAGGTATAAGTGGAATTACTGTCTAAAGACTATACTGTAAATTATGCAATATAAAGTGCTAACCTATAGTATTGTCACTAGTAAATACCATATAGCACAAATACCACACCACCTAGAATGTATGGATAATTAAGATTGTTTCAAAGACTAATTTGGTCACAGGTATAGTTTCAGATTGTATTAGGACGGGAAAACTGGTAATGTATAGGAGCATTGCTATGGGACCAACTGGATTATGAAGTCAATACCAGCTGCAGTGAAAATAATCTGTGGATTTGTGCCTATAAAGGTGGAAATACAGTTGTACTTTCCAATAGGGTACATGTGGAAGGAGATAACTGACAATGAAAGTATTTTACAAATCAGTCTTACAAAACAGACTTTCTGGGCACACTAAGAATAAAATTAGAGATTATTGCCCTCTGGTTGTTCTACTTAAATATAAATATGTGTATAAAATGCCATCTGTAATAGGTGGTCACATACCTGTATAAGAAGCCTGAGATACGGCAGCCTCTTGCTCAATTCGCATTCAAACACCTATGGAATCTGCAGGGGCAACGGAAGGTCACAAGTTACTAGGTGCAGTAAAAGGTGACTAGAATTTGAGACCCTAATAATAAATGCGCAGTAACAAAGCTGGTAATACATCAAGATTAAAAAGGTCCAGAAACAGGGTCAGGGCACCAACCAAGGTCAAAAGACCAGCAGGAAGGCACAAAATTATAACGAGAATTAGGGTACAAAACAGGCATAGGTCAGCAACATAAAGGTAGCAAGGTGCAAAGCTGATAAGCAGAATCTTGATCAGAAGTTCAGACTGAAGTTGATGTTTAAAAACAAAGTCATAGACCTGAAATAACCTGCACAGCTCATACACACCTCTATTGTTCATTGTCATTTCCTTCATTGGCTGATAATTGCATATAGAATATAGTCTGGATTTGTAAGTAATCCCTACAAAACTCTATCTCATCTGGACCCTCATTTGGTGTAATTGTCCCCTTACTAATTCAACCTTCTTCTCTTAAGGCTCTATAAATCAGAGATGCTGACATTCCCATAAACATTCCCTGGTGGAGAATCAATCACTGCAATTAAAACACATAGACGTGGAAGATTCTCCGCCAGGGAATGTTTGAGAGAATGCCCAATTCCCTGCCTTATAAATAGAGCCTATTGAATCCAAAATGCAACTTTTCTGTCTTTGTCAACAATAGGAGCAGCTGGTAAAGAGACCGAGAAAAACAACAAAGTACTGAACAAATAAAAGACTACATAATATTCAAATGCAATGTTTCAGATTTATTGGACTACCTGAAGATTAAAATGTTTTTTTGGATTTGATTTTTTTTAGTCCAGTTTGTAAAGAAAATACATACAAATCTTCTCTATATATACATAATGACACCATTTCATCCTTTTCCATCTGATGAGGCTCACACTGTCACCAAATATTTGGCTTCACATCTTTACTGCTTCTTTCTCTTATGCACTGTAAGCTCATATGTGTACCTTTTTCATCTGTTGTATCTTGTTACTGATATGTTTGTTCCCCTTATGGGTATTGTTTACGCTCACTTAGTTTGCACAATACTACTTGAAAAAAAACAAAAACATTCTCTTACTTAGTTGTCTGGGTCCAGTAGGCCTTCTGCAAGTCATGTCACACTGCCATGTAGCTCGGATGTAAATGATGAACGAAGATCTTTAAAAAAATCCGGTACCGCTTTGTACTTTATATTATATATTTGTTGTGGTAATGCTGTGAATTCTGGTAATTGGGGTGGGAGGACAAACAGATGATAAAATATTGCTAAAGCTCCTTAAAAGAGGAACAAAGAGGAGTGTGCTCCCCAGCTGTCTCTGTAAAACAAACTATATTTAGTATACAACAAAGTTTGAGGGATTTTAATTTTATTCCAAAAAGTAGTTTACCTGCATTAAAGAGTATTTAGAGAAGTAAGTAATAGCGAATATCTCCTTAGATAGTGCTATAGTATATTGATAAATATATAAAAATATATTTTTGCAGTATATTGTTTGGCCACTAATGTTTTCATGGCACTGTTCTGCAAAAACAGCTGTTAAGTCTTTCTTGCTAAACTAAATACACATTGAGACGTCCCTGCTGCCTGCTCCCTGGAACTGTGTCAGATGTCCGCGGGGCTGTGAAAGGAAGACTGGCCTGTGTGTGAAGATAAGAAAAAAAAAAGAAATTTTCGAAAATTTTTGATTATCAACCTGTGTATGTATATATAAATATATATATATATATTTATTATTAATTTTAGGTTGCCATCTCACATATCTTGCATGCACTAGAGTGATGAATTATCACACAGGTTTGTAGACTCACATCATGGTGAATGGCAATGCAGTGCATTTTCAAAAAGGCAGTATGTTGCCACTATGAGAACAGGCCCTAAATGTTAGTGAAATTCAGTGTCATATTACAGGTTATGCAAGTAGTGAAACTAATACTTCTACTAAGTAGTACAAACTACTAAGTATGGGTACTGCCAAGTACAGCACATGCTATCATAAAGTTCCCATACATTCAGTAGTGTGCAAAAGTTTTAGAGAGGTATGAACAAATGCTAAAAACCAAGAACGCTTTCAGTTTCAATCTTTGTTTATTAGAAATTGTATAGCAGTACTATAGGAATATTACAAAGAGAAAAAAGCAGAAAAGAATGTGGGAAAGCAAATGAAGCCAACACAAACAGCATCTAAAAGGGAAAAATATGACTCATGTTTATTCCCCAGGCAGAACATAATCAAAAAAAGCACAGCAGGCCTAAAGGTATAGGGCAATGGAACAGTCCACATAGTGTACACTGCTCACCAAAGAACAATAATGAGAACAAAATGAAAACATGAGAAACCACAAGAGAAAGGAGGAGTAGAGGTAAAAAAAGAATCGTAAAGGAGGGGGAAGGTGTATAGCCCACAACATCCATGCTTTACCAATTTTTTTTGTTTTAAAACAATTAGATGGTCAACAACATCTAAGAAAAAAAGTTTGATGTTAGATTTATTATTTATAGCAGATAAATATTTAGGGAGTACCAGAACGTTTTATGTTTAACATGGAAAAAAGTAAGCTTAAACTAGATGTTGGTACAAGCCTGTGTCCTTTAACTCAGAAGGGCCACTGTAGGTTCTTTATGTATAGATTTTCCCAAAACTGTACAACATTAGAAAACTCCGGGGGTGTCCAGCATCTGCTCCTGCGTCGTCTTGGCATTTGTCCCGGAGCTGCCATCTTCATCTTCTATTATGGGTTCTTCATCCTACGTCACCTGACCAAGGCGCGAAATCTGGTGAAGTAGGATGAAAAAAAAATAAATAAATAATTCTCTTTGAGCAAAAATGCTTCTTCTGTGCATGCCCGAGATGCTCAAGAGCTTTGTGGTCCCATTCATTCTCGCCTAGGTGGTCGAGAATTAGGGGGCGGTACTGCCCCCTTTTTTTTTTTTTTTTTTTTTAAAAAAAGGGTGTTGCACCCAAAAAAAAAATAAAAAAACTGAATCTTTACATTACAGAGTTCTTTACCCTTTTATGTAACGTGAAAATTTTGAGTATATGTATGCTTTAATAGTTTTTTTTTTTTATCAATTATCAATGCAAAGTGACTAAACAGAAGAGAAATCTAAAACTCTAAAACAAATCAATATTTGGTATAGTCACCTTTTCTGCTAGGTACTTTAGCACACAGTTTTTGAAGGCACTCAGAAAACCGATCCTCTGTGGATGAAGTCTGCCTTAAATCCTTCGGTTTCTTTATGACACTCAATTATGTTGAGATCAGCTATCTCTGTAGGCCATACCAGGATCTCCAGTGCTCCATGTTCCTGTTTATGTAAATAGTTCTTAACATAAATTATTGTATTGTACAGCAGAACAACAACCCCAAAGATACATTTGGGGCCAATCAGATGCCTCCCTCTACCAGGGGGATGAAAATCAACTTGTCAGATGTAATGACTCTAGTGAGATCTTGCGATCAGAAAGTACTCATATAACCCTTAGTCCTGTAAGCAATGGGAACTTTCTTCACAGATCACAGTGTATCCATAAAGCATAAAGGCATACCAACAAGCAAACCATACTATGATACATATATTTTAAAACTCTAAGCAAATATGGAAAACTAACTTAAAAGAGCTGATGCAGTGGTAGAATATGTGACAGTCACTCCAAATGTGTTTCACCCAATTGGGGTTCCTCAAGGGTTAACCCATCAACCCAATTGAGTTGTACAAAAACACTTGTGAAGGTTTAGGGGCTGGATCTCATACCATAAAAAAATGTGTGCTATTCAAGAATATATATATTATTTTAAACCTGAATTTAATTTCCGGAGGATGAGTAGAAATACCCTACATGGTAGTTTTTGCTAGTACATTGGTAGAACATGGTTCTTGGTAGTACATGGTGGTAACTTTAGAAATTGAAGATCTGCTATGTATTGTGAACTTCTAAAAATGTTAATTGCATTCAATTAAAAATGACTATATATATGTAAATTAAAAAATAATATTATATAATAATAAAAATACATATAAAACCTATATATTACTAATAAAAGTTAAGTACATTGTGACTTGCAATAAAGCACTTTGCCACTAGATGGTGCAATGAATAACAGATTTAACAACTTTGGAAATTTGAATATACTGTATTAGTACTGTAATATAGGTGAAAGAATTGTGCAGTTACTTACTACAACTGCTTTTAGATTTATATTATTAGTTTATTTTTGCTATATTGTCCAATTTCAATGGTTTTTCTTGTGAATACTGCATGAAAACTGCATAGGGGGGCAAAGAAGAAGATTATTTTTGAAAAAACAAATTGCATTTTAAAACTCTAATAAATTAACTATTTAGTTAAGGTTGGTTATTTAAGATTTGTTTAATATGCAGACCACAACAGCACAGTTCTACACTGCATTGAACAAACACAGTAAGTCGTTTGTGTGACCAACATACAACCTTATTGTTTTGTGCAACTCATTCCAAAGCAGAATAGCTACCTTCTTCAGCAACTACTAATTCAGAGAGCTTTCCAGTCACGTGACAGGATGAAATATATGATGTCAAATTTACAAGGTATTTGGCATTATCTATCCTAAGTTTCCTGGGAGAGAAAAAAAGGGCCTGGATAAGGCTGTCAGTAATTGTGTTGTTTGGGGGATCAAGGCCTGCAGTGTCCAGGAAGGATTGGTTGGGCCAGGTACTCCTTACGTTTTCCAGAACTGGAAATTTGAATGGCTTTGGAGCACTTGGCCATAATTAAAAAGCACCTGCCTTTGTATCATGGGAAAGTGGTAACCTGAGGCCAGGTAGTAGGGCTGTGTGCAGCCCGTGTGCTGGGAGAGCCTAGGAGGCCCGGGTCAGAGAGAGCTTCCTTCCTCTCCTTCATTTTTTACCTGCCACTCACAGCTGTGCAGTAAATAATGGCCAGTCAAAACCAAACTCTGGCCTGGATCAGAACACTTCTGAGTGATATGCAAAACTCAGGTCTGGAATCCCAACAGACCTATTGCTGGTTAATCTCTCCCATAGGAGAGGAAACTAGGAGAAATATATCTTCTTTCCAAGATTACCCCTTTTGCCATGTCACATATCCCCCCTGGAGTTTCACATATCAAATTTAGTGGGGAGGTCCATCAAATTACATTAACCAATCTAGTGGGGTGTGTGTCAACTGATGGTCATGGTACAGAACATACCCAATAACCAGTCCAAGAGTCCCCAATGTTACCTAATGGGATTTAACTATGTAAAAGGGAAGCTGGGATAATAACAGGGAGTTCTTAGGGAATCAGGCTCCTGGGGTACCCATCCTCATCCTTACAGGTAGCTACAAGACATTCCTGAATGCATTCCTATATTGTCTATTATATGTCTATGTTATCATTGCCATGCTTTTTCCATATACTGTATATATTATTGATTGAAGTTCCTATATCTGTATATCAAACAATATTGCTGTGTATTTTATGTTTTACCTTGTTTTTTTAAATAAACTGAGTGACTAGTTATCATTTGTGTATGAACCTTCTTTTATTGAAAATCTATATGCATTAATAGGGGATATAACATCCATATTTATTGAGATAAATATTCCAAATCAACAGTACAACACTTCTTAGGGTTGGCAGTCAGTCCCGCTTTCCTGAGTGCGTCCAAGACGGCCTGTACCCGAGGCAGGTGGGTTTCCCAGTCAGGGCTGTGAATGATTATATCATCCAAATACGCGGCCGCAAACTGGCAATGAGGTCTCAAAGTCTTTTCCATCATCATCTGGAAGGAGGCAGGAGCACCATGCAAGCCAAATGGCATCCTTTTGTACGGAAATGACCCCTCTGGGGTAGAAAAGGCTGTTTTTTCTTTGGTGCTGTCAGTTAGGGGTATTTGCCAATAACCTTTGTCAGGTCTAAGATTGCAGGTATCAAGCTGTTAGTATAGGGTAATCATCAAATTTAGACACACTGTTACGTTTCCTAAAGCCATTATAAAATCTGATGCTTCCATCTGGCTTTGGGATTAGCACAATTGGGCATGAACAGTCACTATGGGATTCCTCTATTATTCCCAATTGTAGCATGTTTCTAACCTCCTCGGCCACTGCTTTACGTCTTGCTTCTGGGATACGATATGGCTTTTAATTCACCTGAACCCCGGGTTCAGTAATAATGCCATGCTTGATGACTGTGGTTCACCCAGGTATTTCTGAGAAAACATCCCTGTTTACAAGAAAATCTTTTGCCTCATTTTTCTGCGACAATGATAAGTTTTCTGTGACTTTTACCTCGGGTACTAGGGGACCTGAAACACTTTTTTGGACTGGCAAGGCTACCAACCTTTCCCTGTCCTTCCAAGGCTTGATGAGGTTAATGTGATTTTCCATGGTTTCCTTTTCCCTGGTTGACCGATTTTATAAATCACCTCCCCTACTTTTTCCATGACTTCAAAAGGCCCCTGCCATTTAGCAAGAAACTTTCTTTCCACAATGGGTACTAAAACTAGTACCCTGTCTCCTGGGTTAAGGTTGCAAACTTTGGCCCCTCTATCATAAACCAGCTTCTGGGCTTGCGCCATATGTTCTTTAACAAGGGGCATAACTGCAGCGATTCAGACTTGAATTAAAGAGATGTGCTCTATAACGCTTCTAAAGGGCATCTGACCCTTCAAGGTTTCTTTCGCTATATTCAATAGGCTGTGGGGGTGTCTGCCATACAGCAACTCAAAAGGCCTAAATCTTTCCACTAACCCATCAGTATTGTCATTTGGGGCAGGGCTGATTCCCACAGGCTAACCTTCATACTCCTGACCCCCGTTTTCCCACAAACTTATGGAAAATCCCACAAAAGTATGGAAAATCCCTCCCCACTATGGGGTCATGAAACAATGTGGGAACAACACTTACCATATGTATGGCCGAGCCCCAAGGAGTATCAAATTGGACCACAACAGTCTGGTAGTTATGGGTATCCCCATGTACACAAATGACCCCTATGAAGTTAGGTTGGTATTTGGAGGGACACACAAACTCAGCTTTTACCAGAGTTACAATGCTTCCTGAGTCCAGCAAAGCAGTGACAGGTTTTTCATCATCAACTGACATAACACACATTTGTTTCTCAAGACTGCTTTGGCTAGCTGCAGTACACACCACCTGAGTTTTTTTTTCAGTAAATCACATTGCATTGGCTCATGGGATATTGGACAATTAGCAGCAAAATGTCTTAACCCTTGGCAACGAAAACATTTTAAATTTTCTGGACTTAGTCCTCTTGGACCTTACTGCCCTCTTTGGCTCCTCCCTACAGCTACAGTCTCTTCACAGTCTGAAACAGTCCTATTATTTTTCCTTGGACCCATATCCCCTGGAACAGTCTTAGCAGGGGTTCCTGGAGATCTCTCTCAAAGGGAGACAGTCCACTCTGGCATTGGAATAGTTAACCACTCCTCAGCTGCACTATACCCCTCCACCATTTCCACAAGCTGGTCCACCGATTTGGGGTCCCCATGGGTTACCCATCTCCTCAGCGTGGCAGGCAGTGCTCATAGATACTGATCCAGAACGACCCGCTCGATTATCTCTGGAGCCGATAAGCACTCTGGTTGTAGCCATTTCCTGATAAGGTGTATAAGATCATACATAAGATAAAACAAAACAAAATAAATCCCAGCCAGTCAGGCAGTAACTAAACAGCGGGCAGATTCCTCTCTACCAGTTAGTTGGTGGCTAACCCAGCCAACTCAACACAAACGTTCCAGCAACCTTTACTCACATGTAGTACAACAATGGCTCTCACAGGCAGCTTCCCTGTGCCCCAGGTCAGAGAGTGCTTCCTTGCTCTCCTTCCCTTTTTACCTGCTGCTCACAGCTGTAAAGTAATTATTGGCCAGACAAAACCAAACTCTGGCCTGGATCAGAACACTTCTGAGTGACATGCAAACCTAGGTCTGGAATCCCAGTAGACCTGTTGCTGGTTAATCTCTGCCATAGGAGAAGAAACGAGGAGAAATATATCTTCTCTCCAAGATGATCTCCCTTTTGCCATGTCAAAAAAAAAAAAATTATATATATATATTTAGACACACGGCAGATATTGTTTTGAACATTTATGGGGAAAAAAATGTGTTCTTTTTTTTTATGAACCTCAGTACAGTATGTGGCATAACCTGCCTTTTGATAAACAAAACAAAAGGAAGTCTAAATGATATTACAGGCTGGGCTGAAACAGCAGTTAAAACAAGGAAACTATGGCATTATATAACACTATTTGCAGTGTAAACACATAATGTGTTTCACAGGCCACACTTTATGACTAATGTACCCACACACATTACAATCTGGTCATTAAATCCATCTGATGTTTTATTATACACATCATTCAATGTTGGGAGTTCATGTTGATTGCTTTATATCAATTTTATCTGGCTGAACTGAAAAAGCAAAAGTTTGGAAAATCTAGCCTGTTTTGCCTTCCATTTGCTGTCAATTTTGATTAATATTTTAACACAAATTCCGTTAAAGAATAAAACACAAAACAATTTTTTTCAGTTTTTTGTAAGTAGGTTTTCCCTATCCAACCAGTTTTTACTAACTAAATTAAATCTTTTGGCCCTGATTCAAACATTTGTGCCATGAATGTCTCAAAAACTTGTGTGGGAAAGCTGTATTCATAGTGGCCTCACAGCCCAGGCCTCCACCAGAAACATTTGGGGCTATAGCGTACATACACAACCAGAATGAGTGGTTGCAAAAATAGCCACATAGTGAAGATCTCTGGATTTGGGAGAATGACTGTATGGTTGCAAAAATGGCCACATAGTGAAGATCTCTGGATTTGGTTTAAAGATTAATATAGGGCCCAGAGGGCAGGACTAAGGGGAGTGAGGTGGGGAACTAAACTGTACAAATACACTCTTGTACTATATGGTGAACAGCAATGTATTGTGAACAAATTGGTGGTTTCTTCTATATTGGCCTTCCATGAAAATTATTATTATTCAATCTTACTAACCTAAGACTAACCTTTCTCCACTTTTTTTATTTTGGGGGAATCCTTAAAATACCTTTCAGGTCTTCAGGGAACTCCTATAATTACTATAGCCACAGCTGACAGTATATTAGCATGTGGTCAGTGCGAAGAATGTCACCCTTACATAGCCAAAAAGTCTATTGGTACGCCACCGGGATCGTTTCCGCAAATTAATTTACCAGTATGGGGATAAATGTAGCCGATTGTTAGCACGGGGCTTACACCCTCGCACTTCCACTACTTATATCCCGTCTATCCGGACTGCTAATGGCGGCCTGACATCCATCCCTAAGGAGATCTTGCAAATTTTTAAGAATTATTATGCCGATCTCTATCAAATCCGTCCTACCCATGCAAGTCCATCCTCTCTACAAGATTATATAACCAAAACGGCCCTTCCCACGTTAGATTCTGAGGTGATATCGCAACTGGAGACCCCGTTTTCTGAGGAGGAGGTCTCTGCCGCTTTATGTGCTACACCGACAGGGAAAAGCCCTGGCCCTGATGGCTTTACTCCGCGGTTTTATAAACTTCATGCCCTTAGTCTTGTTCCCTTCATGACGAGGGTATTTTCTTCCATATCCGTCGACACGCCGTTTCCTCCACAGAGTTTGGAAGCTCATATTAGGGTCCTTCCGAAGCCTGGCAAAGACCATACGGTTTGGTCTAACTATAGACCCATATCATTGATTAATGTTGATGCAAAAATCTTTTCTAAATTGATTGCCAATAGGTTATCCCCTTATATGCCCTCATTGATTCATCTGGATCAAACTGGGTTTATCTATGGAAGGGAAGCCAGGGACAATACTATTAAGACTATCTTGCTGACCCAATTTGCTAAGTCTACAGGTACCCCCATGTGCCTACTGTCCATAGACGCTGAAAAAGCCTTTGATAGGGTTAAGTTGGGAGTTTATGTACTCAGCTTTACGACAGGTAGGCCCGGGCGCCAATATGGTCTCTAGAATTGCCGCATTGTATTCCTCACCCAGGGCCCGGGTGCGGGTTAAGGGCAACCTCTCTGACTCTTTTCAAATCATGAATGGTACGAGACAGGGGTGTCCTCTCTCCCCATTGCTTTACACCCTAGTTATGGAACATTTGGCTGTAGCCTTGCGTAACAATCCTGATGTTAAAGGGATCAAGCTAGGTGATACCCAATATAAACTTACCTTATATGCAGATGATCTTTTACTATATATAACATCCCCTCATGTTACGATACCTTCAGTACTGAAGGAATTTGACGAATTCGGATCACTTAGCAATTTCAAGGTAAACTACTCCAAATCCGAACTTCTAAATGTTACCTTAAACCCGACTCAAATGTCCACTATACACAATAATATGTCCTTTCAGATCTGTTCTACTGCCATTAAGTATTTGGGTATAATGATACCATCGGACCCTTCTGCTTTGTTCTCATTTAATTATTCCACTGTATATGGTAAAATTCAATCCGACCTTCAGAAATATGCCTCCCTGCCTCTTTCCTGGTTCGCTCGCATAAAAATGGACATTGTCCCCCAGATTGTTATATGTATTCCAAACGGTTCCCATATTTTTACCAACTGCATATCTGCGTAAAATACATAGGTTGTTCTTAAAATTCCTATGGAATAAGAAGCGGCCCAGATTGGCATTCGGTGTACTGGTTAAACCTAAATGTAGAGGAGGTGTGGGGGCCCCTGATATTGTTTCCTACTATAGAGCATCAGTCTTAGTCTGCCTGACAGACTGGTTTCATAGTCGGGAGCTGAAAGAATGGGTGCTACTGGAAGAATTTATGTCCCCAGTGAGTCTCCGATCTCTGCCTTGGGTGGACCGGTCGTTACTACGGCTGTCTTCCTCCATACCTCCACTTTCTATGGACTTATTACGTATATGGGATATTCTCCTTAGATCGGGCAAATTGTCTACGAGACCAGGGCCCATGACACCATTGTTCGATAACCCAGCATTTCCACCGGCATTGGGGGCTACCAAATTTTTATCCTGGTCCGCCTCCGAACACCGCCACCTAAAGGATATAGTTCATAATGGACCGGTTCCCCCTTTATCCTCCCTAGATATTCCATACAGAAGTAAGCTACTATCCTGGCTTTCATACAAGCAATTAATGTCTTTTGTGGCTTCTTTTACTGATCCATCCTTACTACACAGAAATTTGATGGAATTCGAGCAATTAGTTAGCTCACCTTCTCGCCCTCCCCATATTGTCTCAAGGCTATATGAGCTACTCACACAAAATTCTGAGGCTATAGCCCCTACATACACCAGATATTGGGAGAGGGATTTGGCCGGTCTCATAACTGGAGACGACTGGGAAACTTCATTTACCCTCACACACAAGATGGCACTGACTTGTAAAGCCCAGGAGGTTAACTATAAAATCTTGCCTAGGTGTTATTGTTGTCCAGTGGATATGCATAGAATTACTCCCACAAACTCGGACCGCTGTTGGCGATGTTTGTCGCATAGGGGGACAATGCTTCATATTTGGTGGGAATGCTCAAAGATATATCATTTCTGGGACCTGATTATTCAGATATTTAATAAATGCTCCGGTTCTACAGTGCCCACCACCCCTAATGTGGCTCTTTTATCCATGATACCAGGCTCACCTAAAAGTATTAAAAGAGGTGCCCTACGGCATTTTCTTGCCGCGGCTAGGGTCCTTATCCCGAGATTATGGAGGCAGTCTGCTGCTCCTTCTATAACTGACTGGGTATCCGAACTAGAAAAAATCCGTTATATGGAAATGCTTGTGGCAGAAGATGAGGATAGGATGGAACAATTTAAAATGGTTTGGTCTACGTGGGATTGGTTTAAAGAATCTTCCCGATTCCAAACTTATTTATCTTAATGCTCTCGTATATTTGTTCAAGCGCTATCTCTGTATTTTTGTATTAAGGGCTTTCTCATATTTTCTCCAACCTTGGGTGGTGCACATCCTCTTTTCCCCTTCCCTTCCCAACCCCCTTCCTTGGGCTGCAAGGTTCTTTTTATTATTGTTTATATATTCTTTGTTAAAAGATGTTTACACAAGTGTATAGCGATATATGCGGCTTAAGGTTGTCAGAGTATTATTTATGTTATATACCTCTATGAGTGTTTTTATTAACTTCTGTATAATTGTGTTGCTCTGTTTTATTCTGGTTCATGAAGGTTTTGACAGATTATTGCTACGTATCAGAGTATATGCTCTATTTAAGATGTGTAATTTATGCTCATACGAAGCCAAGGCCGTTATGGGTTAAGAAGATTCCTGTGTTTTATGTTTTAATGTTTTTTATGTATGTTTGTTATCTTTCTTTGAAAACTTAATAAAACTGATTGACACAAAAAGTCTATCGGTGTCACCCTAAACTGCCCTGAAAGGCACAAACTACTCATTTTTCAAGGAAATTCTTCCTCTGGAGGAACCCTAGGTTTGAGGTTCATGTTTGGCCACCATATGGGGGACTCATTTCAGGAATTGCATCAGTCCTAATCTCCAGCCTTATTTTGCTCTTTTTATTTTGCTCTAAAGAGTCCTCTCCTGTCCTAAAATCAAGTACTGTTTATTCATTGACCATTGTTTTATCTGCACACCAAGCTAGCGGAAGCCTGTAATTACAACATGTTCTTATCTTTAACCATTAGTGTTTAGGTCCTTAAATGTCTGTATCACATCCCTACCGTGTTTCCCCGATTTTAAGTCATCCCCAATAAATAAGCCACCCCTGATTTTTGAAAAAAATAATTAAAATAAGACACTCACCCGTGAATAAGACATCCCCTGATATCCGATCCTGTGTGTGTCTCCTTGATTCAATAGAACATGAGTGATCAGAAGGGGACAATCAATAGAACATGAGTGATCAGAAGGGGACAATCAATGGAACATGAGTGATCAGAAGGGGACAATCAATAGAACATGAGTGATCAGAAGGGGACAATCAATGGCACATGAGTGATCAGAAGGGGACAATCAATGGCACATGAGTGATCATGAGTGACTTTCAACAATAAATGTGTACTGTAGTCTTCATGGAAAAATAAGGCATCCCCTGAAAATAAGACCTAGGGCATATTTTGGCATTTCAAAAAATATAAGACAGTGCCTTATAATCGGGGAAACAGGGTAGTATATAAGTTTTTTTTAGAAATGAGGAAAACATTAATGAGACTTTATAGGTACAATAAAAAAGTCATCATTTAATAAAATATTATCCGCAGAATCCAAAATATAAATTTGACAAAAAAAACAGTGACCATATAATTAACATCAACAATACTCAAAATTGGAGTGCTCTATGCGTTTCGCACAAATGGCTTCATTGGAAGAAATACCACTGTTAGCAAATAAATCACTGTCATCATCCCAATGTGGTCACTTAACTGTAAAAAAACACCAATGCCTTGCACAAGATGGTTTTCAAAATGAAACTGGTTCCATTTGTCAGTTAGGAATGGGTTTCAGGATAGATTTGTTGCTTAACACAAACTGCACCTGGACAGGAGGATAATTTTTGGATTCTACTGATGAATTTACACATTTTCATTTATGTTTTCCTCTTTTCCAAAAAAACTCAACTTATCACCTTTCTGCCACAAAATATTATTATAGTAATGCTATGGAATATCCAATTAGACTTTAACTTAAAATACAACTGTACATTTATATAGTTTTCAGCTATTAAGTTACTCCCCGACAAATGCTGCCCACTAGGTCAAAAACTTACAGTTCCAATCTAGCGATTGTAACAGGGCAGCTTTGTATTTCAGCTTTCCAAAACCAATATTAGTAAATGTGGTAAATCATTGTATACTTTGAATATTCAATAATGTGTAGGACTTTTGCAAGCACCAGACAAGTTGTTTGAAAGGAGTGCATCTGCACCTATTAAAGCTGGTGTTTATTCTGCTAATATTTTACATTCCTCTTTTCTCCGCTATTAATATGCTAATGATATTATTACACAAAACTTGTTTTTTTTATGTAACTAATTTTACACCCAGTGACATCAATACTAAGTCTTTGATGTTCTTTATGCAATGTAGATAGATGGTGCATGGATGGTACGACAGGTCACATGGTGCTCTACATAGCATTTTAAAAACAGGAAGAGTGGGTAATATCCAGCATCTATTACTGAAAGCACTGAAATACAGTGAATGAAAGGCACAGGCTAGGACCAGTAATGTCAAGGCGAAATAGCGGTTCATGATGCTAGAAAATCAGCTACAAAGTAAAGTGGGTTTTGTCTAACTTGCTGAAGCTTCTAATGAATACTGTGAAATATGGTAAAGAAGGGAGATCTGTACAGCTGTGTAAGACTTAAAAAATGCTGAAGATCTATTTTAATAAATTTGATTCCTCTTTCAAAGTAAACAATCTTTATTTTTTAATGTTATAAGTCAGCTGATGATCAGTTTATGTTTCAGGAGAAGTCCATAATTCCAGCGAGTTCACAAAGTTTATTCCCACACCTTTTATTACATGTCATGCAGTGGCCTCCAATGTGTGTTTTATATAAAGGTATAACATTTTATCCTTGTAATAACAAATGATATATCAAGCAGGGTTTAATCTTCGTTACCATAAAAAAAGATGCCTTCTCATACACAAGGCATTTCTTCCTCCCTGGGAACTTGTGCCACATTTTATTCTGATTTTTAGGCCAATCCTGTGTTCCCTTTGTTGGTTGATAGTTTGAAATACAGGGGATTGCCTGGGAAAGGACCTCACTCTATGGGTTGAGTAGCTTTATGGAGTTTTATGTTGTTCACTTGTAAAAATAGTCAGTAGACATTCACCAAGCTAAGTAATTATTAGTGTTGGTGTTCGAATTCGGATTGTCCTTATATTTGACCCGAATATGGCTGTTCGAATTCGGATAGACCCGACCCAAAAAAAAAACAAGATTCAATGGCAAAAATTCGGATAAAAAAATGTCAAAAATGTGTTAAAAAACAATAAAAATTAATGTTAAATTAATTTATTGAGTGTTTGTGTTTATTTACCTTTTTTTTCACAGGTTATCCTACAATGACGTGATATCTCTTACTTGGTAACACACTTTCCAGCACAGTAATATTCTGATACATTTGTTACATTTTTATTTTATCCACTGCAAGAAAAATGTAACAAATGAATCACATTACTGTGTGTGTTACAGAGTAAAGGTGCGTATACACTTCCAATTTTTATCGTTCCAATCGAACGACGAACGATCGATTGGGCAAAAAATCGTTGGTAAAAAAGTAACCAACGACGCCGACGAACGAGGAAAGTCGCTGGAAACGAACGACCGGACCGACGGATCGGATTGGACGACGATCGTTGAACATCGTTCGTGTGTACGGTCGTTCGTTGATCGTCCATGTTCAGAGCATGCGTGATGAACGAACGTCCGTTCACTTTACTGTCGTGCACATAGTTCCTCTGTCGCTCAAACGATCGTATCTATTGTGTGTACAATATCTATGAACGATCGTGTCGTTAACTCTATGTGCAGGATCGGTGCTATACGATCGTTCGTATATATCGTGCATGAACGTTCGTTTTCCAACGATAATAATTGGAAGTGTGTATGTAGCTTAAGAGATACTTGCGGAGCCTCTTCTCAATGATTGCAGCTGAGTCTGCAATCGTTGAGAAGAGTGTGCGATCCCAGGGGCACTACAGGTTAATTAACCTGTAGTGCCCCGGGGATTGCACACTGAGCTAATCAATGATTGCAGCCAAGTCTGCAATTATTGAGAAGAGTGTGCTATCCCCGGGGCACTACAGACTAATTAACCTGTAGTGCCCCGGGGATCGTAGTGGAACTGCAGAGTTCATCTGCAGTTCAGTTCCCACGATCACATGACTGTGAGAACTTTGAGGTCACAGCTGTGACTGCAGGCGATCCCCGGGCACTAGAGGTTGAATGGGGACAAGTTTCCCCATTCATCACATCTAGTGTCCTGTGTTCTTGGATAGAGAAACAACTAGTAAAGGGCTGCAAGAGCAATCTGATAACCAAATTCTCCCACCATTGACTTCAATGGTGTTCTAATTCGGCATTCAATCACCCGAACAATATCTTACTATTAGATCGAATAGCTATCAAATAGTGGGATATTCGACCAACACTAGTAATTATCCTTGGCAGAGGGACCAACTCCTATGATTGTGTTCCACCAGTTCTAGTTATTTTGCTTCCAATTAGGGTCAAGATTGTCATCAAGATAGGAAGGCAAAGGATATTACAAGCATTGTCAGAGAATGGAACCTTTCCCCATCCCACTTTTTTTTCTACATCACCTTTGGAGACATTTGAATTTTATCTTCTGTTTTGAAAGGCAAGAAAAAGAAGCTCATGGTGTGGTCTTGGACAGTATTTTCCTATTTCACTTAATGCTTGATAACATGTTGTCTACATCCAGCTCTGGCAATGGAACAACATGGATTTGGGATAACCATCACAGTAACAGCTATTAAAAATATTGTTTTCATGTACAAATAGGCCCTAATAAACACAGTGAAATACATTTTTTTCTATCTTAAAGCAGAACTAAAAAAAAAAAAAAAAAAAAACTACTAACAAAGGGATTTTTCATGGCAGAATAAATTCCATGTCCGTACATCTATCCTGCTATAGAAGCTCCTTCCCTGACTGCTAGAATTTTTTTTTCTAATTATACATACACAAACACACAAGACACACATACATTGCTCAGCTTACAACCGCCATGCAACTAGAACCATGAAGAAGATAGTGAGAAGATAGCAGCAGAATGACAAGGGAAAGGTGAAAATCATATTGCTGGAAGAGAGCCTTTTAGAAAGGTAAGTCCTCTTGCATATTTTCACAATATAGCAAGAACTTTGAGGGTCCTAAAGACTAAGTTTCACTTTAGGGCACACTAAAGTTGCTTCTCAAATAATGTTATTGTATGACAAACACTGTTTAGGATACCCAAATTAATATTTCAGTTTAAGAAATTATGGACATACTGTCTTCTTCTAGATTAGGGGATCTAGTTCCCTTTTACACACGTGGTGTAAAAAACATGCAGATGGCAACTCCTGGGCACACAGAATCAAGCAAAACCATCTGAGTGGAGAGGTTGGGACTGCAGTTGAGCCAGCCACAGAATGCTGTGACTCACCACAAGCCCATATTAAATAATGTATCTATAAAAACACAGTAACAAACCAATTACATAAGTGTTTAGTGTTTCAGAATTTTTATTTCTCAAGAAGTTACAGTTTCACACTTGTGAATTTATTATGAGAATGTATTCAGGAAATCTTAAACTAAAATCACATTATGTAAGATAATTTGACAAACAGTAACAGTTCAGTATTGATGTAGGAGATTGCTCTGTGTTTATCACAGACAAAACCGCTTTACGGTATATTGTAAATCAGATAAAACATTTGTCTGACACTGGTAGATGAAATGAGTTTGCCTAGTTTTCCATATTGCAACTTTTGCTGGTCACGTCCATATTTAACAGTTACCTAATGATTGAAATATCTCAATGATTTGAAAGAAAGTTTGTAAAATGATAAAAGCATTGAAAAAGAGACCTTTGCAGTTCCACTACGATCTCCGGGCACTATAGGTGATGAATGAGGACTTGTCCCCATTCATCATCTGTAGTGCCCTGTGTTTTTGTATAGAGAAACTCTATCCAAGAATACATAGTAGTAGCAAAGCGCGGCAATAGCGATCCCTGCTGCAGCACTGTACTATGTGTTGTTAGAGAAAATCTATCCAACAACACAGGGCACTACAGGTGATGAATGGGGACAAGTCCCCATTTATCACCTATAGTGCCCGGAGATCGTAGTGAAACTACCTCTGCAGTTCCACTACAATGAGGGCTATTCATCACCTGTAGTGCCCTGTATTCTTGGATAGAGAAACTCTATCCAAGAATACATAGTAGTAGCACAGCGCGGCACTACAGGTGATGAATAAGGACAAATCCATCCCCATTCATCACCCGTAGTGCCCAAACATTGTAGTAGAACTGCAGAGGTCTGCAGTTGAGTTTCCCACGTGACGTCACATTTGAACTGAACTGCGGATTACCTCTGCAGTTCCACTACAATCTCCGGGCACTATAAGTGATAAATGGGGACAAGTCCCCATTCATCACCTATAGTGCCCGGAGATCCTGCAATAACAGGAGGATTCCCACGGCTGCACAGACGGGGGAATCATAATATCTCTGTGGGGAAAAAAAGTTAGTTAAAAAAACACAAACATTCAATAAATTACTTTAAAAATAATTAATAATAATACATTTTTTTCCCCGAATTTTTACTGTCGAATCCCGTGTTTTTCGGGTCAATCCGAATTTGAACAGCCATATTTGGGTTGAATATAAGGACAACCCAAATTTGAACACCAACACTACTCTTGCTATTTACCAAACAAGACTGTTTGTTAAAAAAAATTGTGTCCTACTATAT
Source organism: Pyxicephalus adspersus (assembly GCF_032062135.1). Taxonomy (NCBI): domain Eukaryota; kingdom Metazoa; phylum Chordata; class Amphibia; order Anura; family Pyxicephalidae; genus Pyxicephalus; species Pyxicephalus adspersus. The sequence goes on from NC_092860.1 coordinate 55,202,989, forward strand.
AAAAAATACAAATATTTCAGTGTTTGATACCTCTTGCTTTTTACCAAAGAAGACAGTCTGGTACAGAAAAAATTATTTTCTAATATAAAAAAAAATACATATATTTCAGTATTTGTTACCTCCTGCTATTTAGCAAAGAAGACCATTTGGTTAAAAGAAAATTCTGTCCTACTATATAAAAAATACAGATATTTCAGCCTTTGATACCTCTTGCTCTTTACCAAAGAAGACGGTTTGGTAAAAAAAAAAGTTGTGTCCTACTATATAAAAATACAGATATTTCAGTCTTTGATACCTCTTGCTATTTACCAAAGAAGCCAGTTTGGTACAGAAAAATTTCTATCCTACTACATTTTTGCCTGAATAAGTAAAAGATGAGCATTAGACGCAGGGGAAGGCATGGCGTTGGGCGACCTGCCGCATCTGGCAGGTGGCATACTCCCCAGGGATTCCGCCACTGTAGAACAGCAGCAGCAGCAAACTGTTGGAGGCAGCAGCACAAGTTGTCAAACAGGTCTGAGATGTGTGCGGAGCACCGGTACGCTGGTAGATGTATTGAGAGGGCGGAATATAGTCATACAGCCACTGCATGTGGAGAGTATTCTGGACTGGGTCTCAGGGGCCTCAAATGCAGCAGGCTCTTCTTCTGCAGCAGCCAGCACAGCCGTGACAGGAGCAAAGACAGGAGTTAGCGTGACCAATGTGCCTGTACCTCGCAATGATTCTCCCTTGTGACCGTGATGTCACCTGGGAACCACCGGTGTGTGTAAGGGCTAGTAGCAGTTCCGAAACAGATGTAGAGGAAAGGCAGCAGCAGCAAAAGACTGGGGATGGAAGGGGCAGCCAATCTGCCTCATGTGAGTCCCAAAGAATAGACAGAGGAGTGGGCACAAGCAGGGAAACAGTCAAAGACGATGTGACCGTGGGGGGGTGGAGCTGGAGCAGACTCAGCGCACCAAGGAGAGGCAGGCAAAAAGAAAGAGCAGCAGAGTGGTTGCAAGCACCTCTCCAGTGCAATCTGCATCCTGTGTCACAGGCACATCCGCAGAGGACAGGCCAGATCACATTTGGGCACAACATCCCTGCTTTCCCACATGCGCAAGAACCACAAACTAAAGTGGGTACTTGGGTGCAGTACTTGCGTTCTCTTGGGGGGAGTGCTCCAGTGACCCCTTCAGCTCCCCTACCAGAGTTCTGCACAAGGCATCAGTCTATGGGCCCAACTAACAAAAGAGTCATCGAACTAAATTCACATCTAGCCAAACTATTGGCCTTGCAGCTACTGCCGTAGAGCATTGTGGACTTCCGTGACCTGATGGCCTGTGCCGAAGCGCAGTGGATATACCAAGAAGGCATTACTTCTCCCGCATAGCTGTTCCCAGTTTACATGCACATGTAATGGAAAACCTGGGCGGTAGTCTGCAAGAGGCATTACAGCATCTGGCACCCCCGCCGAGGGGTGTGGTGGGAAAGCATGGGCCACCCCAGTCTTCTCCCTCCTCCTCCTGCATTCCTTCTACTATCAACCCCTCTCTTTTCGACACTCCTCCTGAAAGGCCAGCAGCGGAGGGCACTGTAGTTAAGTGGGCACGCCACTACAGCTCCCTCAAGCACATGCGTTGCCAGGCAGTGCTTAAACTGGTGTCTTTGTGGGAGAAAAGTCACACCGTCAGAGAATTCTGGTCCGCTTTGCACAGAGAGGTTGAGGTTTGGCCTCCCAGCTCACAACAGGCAACGTAGTGTGCAACAACGGGGCCAACCTTGTGGCCGTGCTGCGCAAGGGCCGCATAACACATGTGCCTTGCTTTGCGCACATACTGAGCATAGTGGTGCAGAAGTTCCTCTGCACATACCCAGGACTGTATGACTTACTGAGACAGGCTCGATCTATCTGCAGCCATGTACGCCCATCCCCTACTGCCGTTGGGGCACTTAGCAAGATTCAGCGCCAACAGAGGCTTGTTAACAGACAAAATTATTTCTATTTTACTAAGATTTTTATCTTTGGTAACAGAAAATTAAAGATCACAGGCTTATCTCTGCATGCACGCCTCAAAAATCCACATATTATCTGTTTGGTAGATCATTCAAAGGGAGGGAGGATTTTACTGTTAAGGAGAACTATCACGAAATGAAGATATTTTTCATGAGTTGTTTTTCATGTAAGGATGCATTTATATTAACCATTCATTGCATGCACTTTGTGTGTTCACTACTTCGAAAGGTTTGCATAATCAATCTTTAGTGACATCAGTACTGGAAAAATACTGAGACTACTAAAATTGCAAAGATAAACGATAAAAAATTAAGGTACTAAAGCTGGCAGTCATCAGTACTTTGACTAATTGTTCATAGTGGGTACTTTACAGCTCGGAACTCACAATGCAAAGTGCTAGTCACTGACTACCAAGTTACCAAGATGGTAGCTTAATATCTAGCACTCTCAGTTTGGAAAATTACTGTGCCTAGTTTGAATCTTGGCTGGGACTTTATCTGCATGGAATAGTAACCATGTTAGCATGGGTTTCCTCACAAAAACATACTGGCAAGTTAATGGGCTTCTCTAAGATTGTTACAGACAAACAGGTTATATACTACTTAATAAATGACTTTATTAATATTAAACAGGATTTATATAGCGCCAACAAATTACGCAGCGCTGTACATTAAATAGGGATTGCAAATGACAGACTAATACAGACAGTGATACAGGAGGAGAGAACCCTGCCCCGAAGAGCTTACAATCTAGTAGGTGGGGGAATTTCACACACAATAGGATGGGAGATATGTAGTGCTTAGACATGAATTATAATAAAAGGGTACAGAGTACTGTACATTCCAATACTAAGGCTTGGTCTACATTGACATTTTCCCCAGCGTTTGACCTGAGGCTTTAAAAGCCTATGTTTGAAATTCCCATGCATTCCAATAGGCTAATCTACACCAAGAGGTTTCCTTATGACACGTTTATGAGCGTTATTCATAACATTGTTTGCAACATTTAAAAAATGAAAATGCAGCATTACCGCTGGAAAATGCCCAGAAATGCGGGTAAATGCTTCCATTGATTAAAGCACTTTAAACAGAAACGTGTTGAAACGCGGCATAGACGTTTTCCAGCCATTTAAAGGCAAACTTTAAAATGCTAATAAAAGTGCATAAAAACACATATATACGCAGTAGGATCATTTACATGTGTTTTTAAAAAACGTCCATGTAGACCCAGCCTTATGTTTTTTTTTTAATATATAATTTTATGTTAATTTAAGGCAGCTTAGAAAATACCTCAACCAGAATAGTTGTCCAGAGAGAAATAGATTCAGTAAAATTTTAATATTTGACATATAGTGTGCAGTGCAATGCATTAAAAATTATTAAATATAGACTTAGCATATTAATAGTGTACAGTTCATACATGTGCCACAGACTTTGTACCCATAAAATATTTCTTAATTACTTTCTCAGAATCTTATAAACACAATAACCTCAAGTTAAATATTTTTATACATGTTTTTTTAATAAGAAATGTGAAAGTAAACAAACATGACATTATTTCTTCCTTTCCTGGGAAATATGGCTATTTGTAGTAAAGATGGCCCTGTAAAACATCAAATACTCATGCACTGTTGAGAACAGATTCATTTATGGAAACAGTGACCAGGACATTACAGCACAGAAAAGGCAAGCCTAGTAATATAATCTTTCTGGTGTTTACCCATTACTATTTTATTAAATCAAAGTTAATGGCACATGAGAGTTGCACAAAGCTGGCCTAAGCTTTTGCATGGCATCCTGATTGATTTTAGCTATGATGGGGGAGAGTAAATATCTATGATATTCCTGTATGTTTTAATACCAAAAACATTAATGTGTTTAGCCAATTTAAAGCATTTGTCAGGAGCCATCATCTGTGGGGTCCATATCTTGAAAATATTATGTTTCAACTTTTGAAATTGGCAATCTTTAGGCCCTATTCCTAAATAGGGTTAATTATCCTGGGTAGCTGGATTCTGGGTTATTTTTTTAAAACAAAAATACTTTCAGGTAGTCACCATATAGCCAAACCCTATGCCACATCCTGAAAAATTACACAAAGTTCTAACAAAACAGCACAAATAGGAATTTTAAGTCTAATAACTTTATACTATAAATTATAAAAAAAAGCCAGCAAACTTCATTAAACATGAAGTTTTAAAATCACCATAATCAATAAAACAACATCCAGCAAGGGAAAAATAAATAATAGCAAAATGGTCTTAACTCAACTCATTTCACAGACAACAGAGTTTGCTTCCTCAGGAGTTACTATGAGATCTGAAAAATTGATAATTACCAGTAAAACAAAAAACATAATAAACATCATATAAATAGTATATTTAGGTTCTGGGAATTGGCTCCAGTGCTATATTTACAGTAGTGGCTCAAGGTGGTTGAAGGGGGTAACTTGGACATTGAGATCTATAGGAAACCTACCCACACAGACCAGTATCTACCTATTGATTCATACTGCTCACTGGAACATAAACCAGCTGTTGCCAACTGGTGGTCCGCAAGAAAATTTTGGTGGTCCACAGCTCAGCCGTTGCACCCCTGAGCGGGGTCAGGGGAAGGACCCCAATGGGAGGACCCATCGGCCACAGCCGTGGACCACGTCCCCCGTACAGATCCCAGGCTCAGAGAGGTGAGTGGTTTGCCTCTCTGGACACAACCTGTCTACACTCCCATCACAGCCTCAGACCTTCCCGCATGCGGGGTCTGGAGCTGGTAAATTTAGTGGTCCACCGGTCTGAAAAAGGTTGGCGACCACTAACATAAAACTGTGAGTTATTAGAAATCTGCAACATCGAGCTTGGTAGCAACAAAAGACAAATAACACAGACATCTCCGGAATCTCTTGAAATATTGCTGGTGACTACCCAGACTGGGCTTTTGTAAAACATCCACACAATCAAGCAACAATTCTGAACTGTCAAACCAAGGAGACAAGCAGAAAACACATAGTAATATATCGAACCCAAATATGGCAAAAAAAAAAAACTGAGAAGGATTTTTAACAAATATCACATCCTTGTTTTTTAAAACTCACCAATACGCTTAGACAGAACCCAACACTCAAACACAAGTGAAGTAACATTTTGTTAGCAATTTAAAGTAGTAGAGATAAGAGGCACCCCTGCAATTTAAGAAATAAACATCATAACAATAAACAACATAAAAATCTCCTTCAATATATTTTACCACAAAGTACCTGTCCTGGGATCCACCGCTAACAGAACCCCCTACCCCATCCTACTTGTAATCTTGCTCCAGGCTCCCCATATGTCTTAATGTGGCCCCGCATAAAATGCTACTGGTCAGGTATACCCCTTTTTGTAATCTGCCAAAATGAAAAAAGTTAGCTTTTTTTATATGAACCAGCTTTGTCACCAAATGTTGTAGGGACTTTGGCATGAGCTGTATCCTTTTAAACTTCTCATAAAAGGCCTTAAAACCTTCATTATTGTGATGTTACACACCTCCTCCATTGGTATATCAATCAGCACCTGGCTGAACTTAGTCCTGCCCACAGCTTTATCGATGGACACCATTGTTTCTGTCCTTAAAAACCCTCCCACTGTGATCTGCAGTGTCAGGGACAGGGAGCGTCTCAGGTACAAATAAAGGAGAATGAGGCTTGTTGAAGGGCAATAAAGATGTTCTGTTTTTAGCATGTTAGGTTTGCAATCACTTTTTAATCACTAACTAGTTATTCTTTCTTTGTTATTTCTGGTGATTAGGTGATTAAGGATACACTCCAGAAAAATAAAGAAAATAGGTTAACTGGATGCAGGTGTACTGTGGAGCATTCCATATTCTATATGTGTACTGTATTTTTTGCGTGCCTTTTATTGTTCACTAACTATTTTTTGATATGTATATAATTTGTTCTAGTGTTTTGGATTGGATTTTGATGTCACCCTTTGATAATGTTGGAATATGCTGACACCCATATCTGCTTGAAAAGTCTGTAAAAAAGTATGAAAACTTTTAAAAAAGAATATTATAAAGAAGAAAATAATACAGTTTAGGCAAATATAATGACTACTGTCTATGACATTCATATATCCCCATGTTATTTATGATTTTTACATACACATACATACATTATTTTAGAAAGGATCTAGAATGCAAGATAGAAGAGTTTATCCAAAAAAATCCATTTGTGACATTAGTCTTAAATTTTGTTGCATTAATATGACTTCTCAACAATGAACCCTAACCTATAAAAATGCATGTTTGTAAGTATACATGTAACCCATATGTGTGTGATAGCTTAGTGACTGGGTGGGTTGTGATATTTATCTGGGCTGAGAAGAATATAAGAGGAGATAAACGCTAGCAGTTTGCAGAAGCCACACTTTTATAAAAGCGTGCAATGGAGAAACTTCCATTCCTTGCAATCTTTCTATGGTCTATTCTTTGTGTACCAGCACCATGTGCAGGTAAGCATATTTAAGTTACCACTGTATTTAAAGGAATCATATTTACTATTTATAGGAATTTTCCTTTGATTTATCAGACAAGGGGTGACAAGCTCTTCTCTCACTACCCTACTTGTATTCTTCAAGCTTGACATTTTTTTACTAGTTTGACCAGGATAGCTAACATCTATCTATCTAATATACAAAAAAGGAAATTCATGCATCTGGTATGTGCCATTCCCAAGAGTCATCACCGAGAGTGGTAGGCCAAATTCTGCTTTTCCAGGCAAGGGGAGCTATACTACCATGGCAACAGATGTACATAGTATACCATTTATTTTTTTGCAAGGCATTTTAGAAGACTAATCTGGGGAAAAAAAACATAAACAAAGTGGAAAACATGAAATGCCAAGGTCTGCACTGTTTGGAGGAATAATCACTATGACGGTTTAAGGTCAGTCAGACAGAAGCTAGTTCCATTTAAAACTTTGCACACAGTCCTATCCTGATATGCACATTTATTGTAACCATGGTTGTCACCGATCCCCTAATATCTTGGACAGCCACAGATGCATTAACATTTTGGATGCCAGGAGTGTGGACAACCCGAGCACATCCATGGAGAATGACTTCTGTCAAGTTGGGTTTGCAGCCCATGTCACAGCAATATTGAATTTATGTTCTACCTATGTTCTCATCTATATCTCTGTTTTATCTACACATGATTGGGTAATTAAAATAAACAGAAATGTATAAAAATATATGTGATGACAAATTTCAATGTATTTTACAGGAAAGCCCCGCTATGGGATTATTGGAGGTAATGAGGCAGAACCACATTCCCGGCCTTACATGGCATACTTAGACATTGGTTGTGGGGGTTCTCTCATTGCTCCAAGCTGGGTGTTGTCTGCTGCCCACTGTCATGGGTAAGTGGCTGGATACTATGATTCTCAATTGTAAAATATATAGGATTCAAATGTTTGTATGATAAGCCACCTCTGGGGCATATATATTAACGCACTTAAAGTAACATTAAGAAGATATTCACAGCAGATTAATTAATCACCGTAATTTATAATATATGTACCAGAAGGATGCACCTGTAGTTGTGAATATCTAATTTACTAACAAGTATACTGTTTGCTGTTGACATTTTGAAATATTGTACAAACGTTTGTTGAAACCTTTATTGATGCTGATCCAGTTTTATGGTATACATGCTGCATGTAACAATTATACACAATAATTTATAATGCTCACAAACAGCAGATTCATCCTGTCATGGTAATATTGGTATTTTGTAGGCTTCTGATTGCACATTTTGGTCTTAAGATTATTTAAATACCCAAAACATTTAAAAATTTTTTTTTTAAATAATCCGTTTTCTAAAAACAGAGGGCATTTAGATTAAAATAGGGGTAATTGCAAAATTTTATGCTGCATAATGTTTGCGTTTTTAATAAAAACCACACAAACACAATAAAATCCACATTTTTAAAAAATATAATATATAAAAACAGTTAAGATTTTGTTGAGTAGCTAGATATCAACACGTCACATTTAAAAAATGTGTGTGACCATGTATAGGTTACAAACTATAGGTCCAATATCATCCTTTAGCCTCACTTTAAAATCTTTAGAGCTCACTGATTTTAGGTAAAATATTAATGATCCCAGAACTATTTCTCGAATTCCAGTCTGCACAGGAACACCCAATATTTATTAGGCAATTGTCTTTTATGTACGTATGTTTTAGATGTGCATATGTAGGGGCAGGGTTAAGGATTCATTTATTTTTTAATGATTTTATTTAATTTAATTTTTTTTTTACTTTACTTTTGCTTAGTTTTTTTTATTCGGTATAACACTTTTACAAGTGACTGATGACATGGAATAAATGTAGTCTAATGGCTTTGATTCAAGGTTAGCAATTATTTTGCATAACTGATCTGATTTCTGTTGAAATACAAATTTAGATTTAGAAATAAAAATGAAATTAAGAGTGTGGCCATTTTTAAAGAAGGACACACAAAACATTGTGGAATTCCAAAATGACAGCACAGGATATCAGCTTCACAAGCTGCAAGTTCTTCTTCTTTGATTAAAGCTGCAAAACTGTACATGAAAGGAAATAGGAGGTAAAGTATTGGGCCTGATTTATTAAAGCTTTCCAAGACTGGAGAGGATACACTTTCATCTGTGAAGCTGAGTGACACAGCAAATGGATCTGGTTCAGGACTGAAAACATTTGCTAACAAATAGCAAATTACTTTTAATAAATCCATTCCTGGTTTGCTGGATCACCCAGCTTCACCGATGTAAGGGTATCCTCTCCAGCCTTGGAGAGCTTTATTAAATCAGGTCCATTGTGGACGCTATTCAGCCTGGCCTACTGAATTGTATCAGGTGTGGCTGATGACAAGGGTAATTGTCTTTTTCTTTATTTAACATATGGTTTTTATTGTAAATATAAAGTATATATATATATATATATATATATATATATATATATTTCTAAGCTAAATACTTTGTCTGTACAGGGAGACCATAGTTATCCTTGGGGCCCATGATGTCACTGAAGCTGAGAATACTCAACAGATCTTAGGTGTTGAAAGCTATCATGTTCACCCAGAGTATGACCTGGACATTACAAATAATGATATCATGTTGTTAAAGGTGAGAACAAAACTTTCCATTACCTCAATTTAAAAATACAAGATTTTAATCCAGACATACTATCCTTAAGTTTACATTAACAAGAGCTCTAGAGAGCTTTAAAATATTAAATTTAGCTTGAATATATTTTTAAACAGTATCTGTTACAGTATATCTGTTTTTGATCATTAATCCATAATGACATTTTATTATTCTTTATGTTAAAGCCTTACTCCAAGACAAGATGGAATAATTACTAGCTCTTGAGAGACTTTGATGACTCCTTGTTGAGCAAATATTTTTACCTCCCCTCTTGGGTCAGGTTTTGAAAGAATTTGGTCTAGGTTCCACAGGATTGTCCTGGTCTCCTTCTCTTCCCCTATTTCTTTCCTCTCTGGTTCCACTTTGATTAAAATTCCTTCTTTTCTTACCTATGTTTTTTGCTCTCTACTTTGATTTCTTTAGTTGCAATGTAATGTTGGAGTGATCAAAGACATTTATGTCAGTTTCAGGAGTCTTAGTATATTCTTATTTTAGGACCTCTAAAACAGTGGTCACCAACCTTTTTGGTCCCGCGGACCACTAATATTACCGGCTCCTGACCGTGTATGTGCGGCAAACCTGTTGTCACTCAAAGGGGGAGAGTGACATCATGATGCCATAACCCCACCCACTCTCCCATCGGAGATCTAAGCCTGGGATAGGAGAGTGGCCAGCTGTGTCCCGCCTGTCTGCGGCTCTGTCCCTCTCCTGACCCTACTCAGCGGCACACCAGCCAGAGCCGTGGACCACCAGTTGGCGACAGCTGCTCTATAATGTGATCTATTGTTGACTTCTTTTTACTTCTGTACACATGTCATTCTAGGCAAATTACCACTTAGCCTTGATCCATATATTCCCATCAGTTTTGATGTTTTTGTTTGAAAATGTAATAAAAATTATTAAAAAGAAAATTTAAGACCCAATATGAGTGTCAGGTGGAAAAAAAGTCCCAAGTTTAGTGCAAGTTGGATAGAACAAACTCGATTATTGGTATCACTAGGAAGATAACATTCATCATGTTAGTCTAAGTGGAAGAAAAATAAGTGCCGTCATTGGTTTTTAATGGGATATTTTCATTGGGACACCAGTAGGAGTAAAAAAAGTCCTATTGTTTTTGTCAGAGGAAAAAGTGAACTTTATATCATTTGTGTTCGTTGGAATAAAACTAGCCCCATTATGGGTTTCAGTGAAATAAAAAAAAAACTGTTTGGTGTTGGATAAAAGAAGGCTCATTATTTGTGTATTATGTCACGTGGGATGTTTACTAGTTGATTGTATGTAATTTTTAGCATTTACTAGTTTGTAGTTGAACATAGCTAAGCACTGTTCTTTTTACCGGTATTGTAATTCCTATTCCTTGCAGCTCACATCTCCGGCCCAGTTAAATCGCTATGTGCAACCGATTGAACTTCCAACCAGCACCAGTGACCTTCCAAAGGACGTCCCCTGCAGTGTTGCTGGTTGGGGACTGATTGACAAGATCCATGGTACTGACAAATTATTTGAGACCAATGTGACTATTGTCAGCCGCAGATTGTGCCACCGCTATTATCCTGATTTGACTGATGGGATGATTTGCGCAGGAAGCAACACGAAAATCACAGACTCTAGTCAGGTAATGTGTTTAAATCTTTTCAATTAAAAAGAATACCAGTCAGATCAAAAACACTCCAATGTAATCAGTAATCAGCACCCAACTTGATCTTTGATTATTCACTGAACAATGAGTTGAATTTTTCATTTGCAGGGTTTAGCAAACCTGTCTGAGTTTGGCTTCCGAACAGTTTTGCAATTTTGTAGCAACTTATTGGAGTTCTTTTGGAGGTTAATTGTGGTATTCAGTTTTTCCCATTTGTAAGGCTAATGAGCAAGCCAATGTAAAGAAGAAGTAATTAGAACTGGGCATTGCAACTATCATTATGTATTGTTGCCCAAAAAAAAAAAAAAAATAATAATTTAAAAAAATGTACAACTACTCCTTTATATAAATCCCAGTCTGTTCCATGCTGCTTTGTTTGCCTCCTGATTAGTTTGGACTGTTTAGCAACCAATAAGAAGTTTATGCTGATCGGTTGGGATAAACATAACCCACCTCCTACATTTACCCCTCCGCCCTTCTACTGACCACTAGTTTAAAAAAAAAAACTCCAAAACCCATTTTTTTTCACTCACTGTAAAGCCATGGGCCAGTTAAAAAAGTCAAGTCATCATCACAAGGGGACTGTATCAGCGGTCCTGTGATGCTACCAAGGTACCTGAATGGCAGATTTAAGTAAGCATATCCTGTTTCCCCACTGGAAGGGAATGTAAAGAAGTTTAATCTACACCCTAAACCTCCACCAATCTAATAAACCTGTTGTGACCTCCAGATATAAGACCACTTCAATAATTATGATCCCTGACATATTTATGTTGGTTTCATTCACCTAATGTTAATTTTCTACCCCCTTCTTTTAGGGAGACTCTGGGGGACCTCTGATTTGTAGAGGGGTTCAGGAAGGCATTGTGTCATTCGGATACCATCACCCACCTGGTGTCTATTCAAGAGTTGGCAAGTACTTAGACTGGATCAGGCAGACCATATCTGAACATGAAGACCCACAAATCTGAACAATGGTGTTTGTGCACATGGGGATTCCTTTTGCTTTTCTTTAACAAATCTCTGCTAATCAAAAATGTATGCAAAAAAGAAAAGATGTTTGGTCATACAGTTATAGTAATGTTTAATAAAAAAAAATTTGTAGCATCGTTTGTTTGTTATATAACTTATTGCGTTCAGGTGAAGATACTAAAAGTTAAGGTGACTGTAAAAAAATGTTTAAAATAGTCGCAAAAAAAAAAAAAGTTAGTGTCAGTCCATTTAATAGGCGAGATAACTCCTTGCTTTTTACAGTGTCAAATACGCCAACTTTTTCATCATTTATACTATATGTGATTTACCTTTTATCATTGATTGATGCATTTGTTAATTCAGTTCCCTGGTAATTTACCTCCCAAATAAAAACTCAGATTACATGAGTTCAAAATTGACCACAGCAACTTCTTTTTTTTGTAAATTATTAACATTAAATATCATAAGTACTTTGTCTGGAGTAGGTCTTCGGGAGTTTACAAAACTCAAATTTTATCTAAGCACTACCTCTATCCAAAGCTGTATTATTATTATTATTATTATTATTATTAATAAACAGGATTTATATAGCGCCAACATATTACGCAGCGCTGTACATTAAATAGGCGTTGCAAATGACAGACTAATACAGACAGTGATACAGGAGGAGAGGACCCTGCCCCGAAGAGCTTACAATCTAGTCCCCCATTGGCTTAAAGACACTAATTTAAGTGTGTAAATCAGCTTGCACCAAGGGCCTGGTAGAACATCAAAAAAACAGACTACCACATCCAAATTTGTAAAACTTTCAAGTCCTCCGAAAACCCCCAACCCCCCACTAACCTGCCAAGCTGCCATGACAAGAAAGATATGCATCCCAACACATTCTGCTGATCAGCCAATGATGGCAGGCATTTATTTTTTAAAACATATTTGAAGTTTCACAGGGAGGCCACCCAATATCTCCTATAAAGAATATAGGAACATGGAGACATACTTCTCCCCTTTTGAATAATGATGGCAGGTATCTGTGACCAATGTCTCGAGCTGACTCTTCCAGAATGACCTCACAGCAACACTACTGTCCCTACCCTGCAGCTCCTCCTCTACAATCCTAACAAGGATTACCATGCAGGTAAGACTTCCTATCCTTACATTATCACTCAGCCTGTTAACTCTTTCCTGGGACTTATCTTCCGCTACCTACATAGCCCCTCTGTTCATATTTTTCCTCTAGGACTGACTTTATTTTAGATACATTCACAGTATTATCATAACCAAGGTAACCCGGTAGATTTAAAATTCACAAGCTGATCGTTTGCCATTGGAGGCAGACATGTATAATTTGTATATAACAGTGCAATATTTTATTATAATTTGTAAAAATAAAATAGGACAGAAGAAAAAAATACTTAAATACCATGATAATACATCAACAAGATGTTAACAAGTTGTTAAAGAAATATCTTGCCAAGAGGTATTGCTTGAATATACAGCAGCACATGAATGACATAAAGCATAGTATTTCAGTAATCACAGTTAGTGCAGTAATTACATTACATATTACAATGTGGTAAAAATATTTATTTTAGACAATAGCATGTGAACAGTCACACTACTTATGCTCCATTTGTCTGCAGGGGGTAACATAAAAAAATCAAACATCTGCAACAAAACCTATTTGTGTCACCCTAGTTTGATTTTCCTTTTTTCTATACTGCCACATCTGATGAAAGGGAATACGTTTACCTATACAGAAGTAAAGGGTATTTTCTTAGCTGAACAGAACAGTGACTGTGGTTATATAAAGTATGTATTTCTAGGAAAAGGTGTTAAAGTGAACATGTTGATTTTCCCCATACACGTGCTTAGATAAAAGGCACTGAAAATGAGTTTTACTGTCGCCAGATTGACAAGTTTATATGGTTATTTTAAATGCTCTCCGGCACATATATCTTACTTTCTGGTATAAATAACCTTAATTTCGCCAGGTGTAATTCGGCAAGTTGCCTAGTTGTGTCTGATTTTCATTCGGGGTCACTTCTGTCTATATCTTTTATCTTGTCTTAATTGTTCTAAGTTAGTGTCTAAAAAAACTATTGAACCCAAGCCATTAAAGTGACAAGTGGGGAAGCCCAGATATTTCTCAAAATAAAAGAGCATGTCTGGGTATAAAATTAACTCAGGCTTAAACATAGTAGGGAAAGATCTGAAGGTACCTATCCACCCACACCTTACTGATGCCACTCTGTTATCCATTTAGATGTAAAATAAAAGAATGCAGGTTGCTGTCCTGCCTGCCAGTGCAGTTCAGCTGGATGCATTTTGATACTGTTGCTGCAGATGAATTTGTGCAAAAATGCAGTTTATCTTTTTTTCTAGGACAGTACACCTAGAAGAGCTGGGCAGCATTTTACCCTAATAGTTTCCACTATACTAAAGCAGAACACAAGTAGAATACTGCTTTTAGCCAGTACAGCCTCAAAACCTAGCTCCAGGTAAACCCACCCTTACTATCAACTTTACAAAAAATAAAACCCCTTCTGTGACTTTCTCTAATTTTGGTACTGGAGCCTGACTCTGGGCATTGGTTTAAACACTGCCAACTGCCATTTCACTGTCACAAGAAAATGCCTCAATGACCAGCAAGTAACTGGATAGTTGTCTAAGATTTATATTTTCTGTTTCAAATAGAATACTTGGACATTGATGGCAAATGTGAAAAGAAAAAAGGTTTGTCTTTAACACAACCACATACTATATAAAGGGACATAAAGACAAATGTGTCTTATCCAGAAATGTTTTTGTCTTGTTTTTTCGTAGTTTGAATACACAAAGATTGTGAACACTGAAATGTGGTTAGATCTTTTATTTACTTGCATGTTCCAAGTTAGTGGCCTTTTTAGTAGAGTTTGGGGGGTATGAATCAAATATTTGAGTATGGACAATAAAAGCATCTCCCAAGTCCTTTAAACTTTTAATACTTTAAAAAAAATTGAAAAACCTTGTTTGATATGACATTAAACTACTAAGAAAAGATAAATAGATCTTGTACAATTAGACTAAAAATGTGACAAGATTGCAATTATTATTGGCATCAGTATTTAAAAAAAATATTTATTAACATATCAAACTTTATCAATGAACTTTTAGGCTTGGTCCAAACTCCAGATGTAGGGCTTGCCTCAATCAGGTTCAGAACAGTCAGTGCCTGATCAATGTGGGTGAGTCTTACAACCGTATGACTACTTCATGCTTTTAGTATTTCTCTTTGTTATTGACTTGAACTTTCCTTGGCCTATACTTTTGCTTACTTCCTGATCTTACCTTGTTCAATGTCCCCCATTTTGTTTGACTACATTTTCATTTTGTCATTCTGTAATGTGTTTGGTTCTGCCTGTTCACTCAGCTATCATCCTTCAATGACACAGAGGATCCAATGCACCCAATGTATATAACACATAAATACGTTTGAATGCACCTGAAAGCATGTAGGTTAATAAATGTATATTGTTATATGTATGTTTGCTTGCTTGCATTTTTTAACATAGATTGATATGCAAGAAACTACAAAAAATGCAATGTTAGAATATAGGGACTTATTCAGATACCTTAATCTTTTGAACATATACATGCAGTTGTCATATGGATTGTGCATCTTTACAAAAACATCCATTGAGCTATGAAGCCATATTGACTATGAGGTTTGACCCAAAAGCCAGCCAAGCCTATCAAATTTTTGTCAATTCCTATGCAAGTTACTTTTTTAAACAGTTTAATACTCACAAGGAGATAAAACAATGCATAAGATACATATCTCTGCAGTTAGATAAATAAAATAAAGAAATTAAAGTTTTTGGAAGTGATGTTCATACAATTCCAAATTCTTTAAGATACTTTCGGAGTACTGCTTCCTTTGTGTTTTCGAACACCCTGTGGATGTTTTTAGTATCTGTAGCACAGGTCTCATGAACATAAATGATACGCTCTTCATCTTTCTTTGGCTTTCCCAAAAGATCCTGATGTTTTGTATTGCTAAAGATATTTTTATAGGAATCCTTGATAAACTGTGTGGCAGCCATAGCATCTTGACGAGGACCTAAAGATAAAAAGGGAAAAGTCTCCATTTAATGTTTCATAAAATAAATACTACTTTCATTACAAACAAAAAAAAATACTTTTGGGTAAAGTTTATGCATGATGACCACAGAGCAGAATTTGTTAATTTATATTAAAAGCCACATTTTTTATTTTTGCATTGACTTAAGATTGGTGTATAGCTTCCAGGTCAGATGTGCTCTGCCTGAGGAAGTCAAAGTCATAAGCCAATCTATGGGGCCCTCTGGTTTCTAGATATTTTCTACTTGTCAGCAGGCCACATGTGCAGCACATGCACTCTATGGTATCACAATTACAGACATGGGGGCTGCCTGTTGCCTAGCAATGGTGGTGCATGTTCCTCAAATATTCCAGGTTGTGGTAAATGGTGATCAGAAGGGCTACAGGGCAACTGCAATGGTTGCTATGATGACCCACTGGTTAAAACACCCCTGTGATTTTTTACCCATATACTACTGAAACAAAGGGGAAAATGGTGGGCAAAAATATAGATGGACAACCTTTAATATTAGCATTATTTAACATTTTTGTTTTTGGGTTTACTTAGAAAGGTTCAAGCCAAGACACTGTTCAACAGAATAAATCCAACTAAGGACTACTGGATATAGAAATGTAGCCCAAAATTTTTTTTCTGGAACAAATGTCTAGTTGATTAATAGGCTTCTGCAAATTTACCAAATCCACTTATACAAATAAAGCTGAAGACACACTGGTCTTAGGATGTGATTTTTCACTTAGGGAAACGACTGCACGATGCATGAGCAAGTGCTGTACATACAGCAAAGTTCTGCTCTATGGAGAGGTGAGGGGGAGAATGACAGGGAGGCACCCCACTGCATGCTCTCCCCTTCGCTTGCATTATGATTGTTCATTATCAGTGGATCTGCAAGGTGGTTGTTTGGACGATGGACATCAAACACTGTACACACGCAAGATTCTAGTCCGATCAGCCCTGAGACGATTATTGTACGAGAACCATTACATGTGTGTAATTAGTCTAAGACTGGGTTCTTCCCAGTCTACTCTCTAGCATATTCTAGAACTTCCACCCCCTCTACCCTCCAAAATATAGGGAGGCTATTTCAAAATATACTTTGTTAAAATGATATACTATAATTTTAGTGCACAAAAAAAACAATATCATTGCCTATTTGTGAGTAAAATAAAAAAGTAAGATTATGTCAAGAAGATAAATACCAAATATTTCAACCTTCAAAACTGCAGTAACAGTTCTAGTTACGGTCTTTGATTATCTGATTTTGCACGTTTGCAGACTCATCATTATGTAGGTTTACTGAATATCATGTTCAACCATTTAGTGATGTCAGGGGCAGTTTTAAAGGTCTTCAAGAAGCATTTACAATGACTCTTAGAAACTCAAGTCCCTTTTTAACTCTTACCAAATATCCAATAAGTGCTTGAAAATTAAAACAGGCTTTAAAAAAAGCATTTAAATGTGCTATATATTTGCTCAGTACCATGGCTAGATGTGTTAGCTCCAACAATCTTTTACTTTATAATAAAATAAAATAGAAAAAACTTTTCAGTGTTATTGTTATACATTACAATGGCTGGTGTTGCATTACAGTGTGTGAAATGCACTGCTCTGTGTAAAAAATGCCCTACTTTTTATAGAGCATACCATTGCAACATATTAGTGGTAAATAAACAAGGATCTTTCAAAAAAATGACATAAACATGGTAATAATTTCTTATGCAAACATTTGAACAATAGCCTTTTAGTTTTCACATCAGTAAAACAATTCTTCAGGGAAGTGCAAGATTTTTGTATGTTACAAGGTCAAATTTATGGGTATGTGAAGTGTGTGAGGTTTAGTCCTTTGTAGATAGATAAAGAATTATTGTAGGGAGTGTTGAACTAGCCTTGACACCTGTGAATTAGAAAGGGTTATAAAATGTGTCACTTTTAAAACTTTTTTGGGTCCTCATTTAAATTGTATGCGTTAATGCACATATGTTAGGGAACACATTCTCTTCCCCTTGTTTTAAGTGAGATGGCAACCTGCCTTATGAACTAAAAACTGCACGGCAGCACATTCAAACACATATATTATGTAATTTAATAAGGTTTGCAAGGTATCAGTGTGAATGAACCATAAGGGGGCTGTCTATCCAAATATTATTTTTTTTTAATTTTAGTAAATGCTGTAAAAATAAACCACCTGACAATTTCTTTTATTTCCTGGGATGCTATTGGTTAATAAATACAATGGAATGTTTGCACACACATTGCATCCTGTGTTACTATACTTGTGGCAAGAAGCACAATCTGGCAAAACTACAGATACCTGTGTTCATACATAAACAGGCTGATTCATCAAGCCAAACCGGAAGCTTCACGCGCACGCGTATTCGCAATCCAGAATCGGAGTCCTAAAATCAATTTATCAACCAAATCCAAGGCGCTGGCGTACTCGCGCTGAAGTCATCAACTGAAGCCATCTCTTCGATGGATATGCGCAGCTCCGGCAGTTTTACACTGGCGAGCTTGCATTAAACTCACTGTTCCCCTAAAAAAGGATTCTTTCTAATGACATACATTTTACCCTTAGCCCTAAAAAATGTTTGTGCTGTTCAAATGTTTAAAACATGTATATGCGCTAAGAAATAATCATATTTTAAAATGACTTATTTCTTTCCTGTTAGACAAGAGTTAACTGAGTTTAGCTCCTCTACATAGGCGGCTCTCTAAACGCTTACGATGCCTGATTAGAGGAGCCGCCTGGGGGTAAATATTGCGACTTTCTCATAGGCTAAACCTCGGCTTTGCCATCGGACTAGATTTTCCCACAAAAGTCACAAGCACACACACGTTCTTGTTTGCTTCTATAGATATGTATGTATATATATATGTGTGTGTATATTTGTGTATATTTATATATATATATATATATATATATATATATAAATTTATTTAAATTTATATATTTGTATTTATTTGAATTATTTTGTATTGGATTGGATACAGGAGTTTGTATTGAATCCAATACAAAATGAATGAATGAGTTTCAATTTGAATTTCCCGCACACGCGCCGACGTCATCACGCACGCAGGGAGAAGCCTATTATAACCAAAATAGCACTTTTTTTTAGCCCGTACCAAGGTCGGGCTTAACAGTCGGGAGGTTAACTTGCTTTTTCCTTTTGTCTTTTTTCCTTGGTGGGGCTATTGTTTTGTGTGTTATCCTAATTACACTATGTTGCTGCATTTAATACTTTGCTTACCCTTTAGCACAATAGCTGCTTTTTTTAAAACTTTGAATGTTTCAATGTCCATTTTGCAATTTTGAAGTCATTGTTAATGCTATGTTATTGTGTTTGTGGTCATATTGTTTGATTGCTAAATTCTGCCTTTATTACCGCTTTGAAATGTTTGTCCTGCATAAATATTTTCTAATCCAGTTTTCCACCCTTGATGGGTCAAAATTGCATATTGGTTTGGTAAGTATTTTTTGAAAGCAATATTGGTTGGGCCATTTTTGAAGTATTTGGCTATATGGAAGTGTGAGTTTACATGTGTTTTGTTTGTTCTTTTTCATTTTTTTTTTTTGTCATTTAGTGTAAATTTAGTGATGTGATCTGTGTTTTTTTATATTTTAATGTGACCTTTTAGCAAATGTTTCTTTCAAATAAAGTTGTTTGTAAAATGTTGTTGTTTGTTTTTTGGGGGTTTGTTGCTATGTGATCTCCTTTCCAATCTCCCAGGACATACAGTTTAAAAAGTCAATTATGACTGTTTTTAAGCTGTTCTTTTCTTTGATATGTTTGAAAGGCTAAAAACAGCACAATTGTCTTGTAAAAACTCAGTTGTTTGATGTGCATAGTTGTGTGCTAAACTTCAGGAGTGTGTAGCTCATAGTTGTGCGACAAGGGGGACCCGCTATGTGCGCGTGAATTGTGTTTATCAGTTGAAAAATCCGCCACACTTTTGCACAGTCCTCATTCAGGTAAGTTTTTTTTTATGTGTGTATATGTTGCTTGTTTTGCTTCATATGCACTCATGTATGTTTTGACACGAGTGCACATAAAGCAAAACATGTAGGTATGCATTTAGATGTATGTACATATACATATAAAAGAGAAATTATAGGAAGAAATAGGCAAAGAGGGCTTTTTGGACAGATTGCCTATATGATTTCTGATGTCATAGGCTTGGCTACAAGCAACATTCATGGATGATATTGCTTCTGGTTAAAGTTATCCACCTTTATGTGCTTCCACTACCAAGCTGAGGTGAGTAAGTCAATATATATAGTGGGCCTAAAATGCCATTCAAACCTCCTGAAGGGATGGAAAAGCAAGAAATTGTTTGGCACAAAGTGGATTTGGCCCTGGAAGTTTTAGATACTAGTATTATTTGTTTTGTGTAAACACCTAAATAATGCATACACTCCACTATTTATCAGCATTAAGTTAAGTAACAACACAATATCTGTTCATTTCTAAGAGTGCTTGACCCTGCTTGTAAGCTTGGCAATCAATGAGCTTTGATGTTGTGCTTGGAACCTGGACCTGGACCTGGACCTCCTTCCATCACCATCAGGTGTGTTAGAATGAGTATGCAACTCAGCTGGACAACTAATTCACAACCAGTTTGGACAACAAGTGGAAGTGTGTTTGTATGCAATAGTGCTAAGATTAGGCAGCACAGCACAATGACAACAAACCTATAACACTACTACAAATGAACACATGAGTTGTGTGGGGACAAATCAACATGAGTGCAAATGTCAGACTATTAAAAAAAAAAAAGAAATAAAAACCATGACAATTTATTCAGAAATGGAATATGTACATAATACATTCAAATACCAATATGGGACAAAGGCAACGAGGGGGTTCAAGTAGCACTTTGGAGTGGAAACCATGCAGGCATTTGTACTCAATACTTGTGGAAAAAATGACAAAACATTGATGAAGAATTGATAAACAACAGAAAAAGGCATTACAAACCAGGCACAACAACATTGCAGCAACAGATGAAACTAACAATTATGAGGATTACAAAAAAATCACTTGAACTCGGAAAATTCACTAGAACTCGGGCCCGACTCGCAGATATAGAGCTTGCCGACAGGCGCGTACGCGCAATTCATTGATAAATCAGGGCCAAAGAGTCTGGCCAAGCATAAGAGGAAAGAAGCAATTAGTACATTTTGCACACTTGGCTCTTTTACAGAGTCTTACAGGATCCAATAAGCCTCAAAGGCTTAATAAAAGTTTATGGTCCTGATTTAATAAAGCTCTCCAAGGCTGGAGAGTATACACTTTCATCAGTGAAGCTGGGTGATCCAGCAAACCTGGAATGGATCAGACCCAGGATTGAACACATTTGCTAACAAATACCAAATGACTTTTAGGAAATCCAGTCCAGGTTTGCTGAATCACCCAGCTTCACTAATGAAAATGTATTCTCTCCAGCCTTGGAGAGAATCAGGCCCACTGTCTAGTGAATGGAGAATCTGCCTGGGTGTCATAGCATTCCCAAACATAGAGGCAAATCCCATTGTCATCCATAGGGGAACAAATTTTGTAGTTATATTTTGGCATTTTCTGACTTTAAAGTCACTCATGTAGAAAAAAAAAGACATGGAACTTTAGGCACTGACAAATGTGAAAAAAAAATGCACAAAAAAACCCAAAAACGTAAAACAAGATGGGCTGCAAAGGCAACATATACAAATCCTTAAAATAACATGCTTAGCTGATGTCTTAAAGCTGTACGTAGTGGTAAAGAGCAGAGCAATTTTTGCAGACAGCCTCAGCAATAAAGTTTACTGGTAGAAGTTTACCGAGCACAGTGGCTCAGAGGTTAGCACTCTGGCCTTTGTAGCACTAGGTCCTAGGTTCGAATCCCAGCCAGGTCACTATCTGCATGGAGTTTGCAGGTTCTCCCTGTGTCTGCGTGGGTTTCCTCCGGGTACTCCGGTTTCCTCCCACATCCCAAAAACATGCAATTAGGTTAATTGGCTTCCCTCTAAATTGACCTTAGACTACATTAACCACATATGACTATAGTAGGGACATAGATTGTGAGCTCCTTTGAGGGACAGTTAGTGACATGACTATGGACTTTGTACAGCGCTGCGTAATATGATGGTGCTATATAAATACTGTGTAATAATAATAATATTTAGTTGTGGACCTTTCTGTTTTCTTTAACAATTAGTTTGGCTTACATACAGCAGCAGTATACCAATGTGAAAAGTTGTTTTCCATGTTGCTTTTAAAATCCCAACACTCACAAATTCAAAACTATTTCGATACAAGCCAATTTCTATTAATATCTCAATTAACAATTATGAAGCCACAAATGACACAGCACTAAAAAAAATAGCTAATGACAGAGGAATTTTAATAAATCAGGCTAAGCCAGTGTTACTCTAGCCAAGGAGCACAGGCTTCTTTTTTATAAGAATTAAGTTACTGCAGAGGATACAGCGGTGTAAAATTGGCCAGAGGCAGGGCAGTTTTAATTAGTGTAGTGGGACAAACTGGTATATGCCAGTTTATTTTTATGGGGAGAAGGAGATGGGGGCCAGGGTAGTGAGTGTACACTGTCCTTGTAGTTAGTTGTTTTTACAGTCAGACAATGCGGCAGTGTGGCATGAGTTAAAGTCAGCTCTAAGAAAAGATGTCAGTATATAGTAGAATAGAATAGTGTGCACACAAAAAAATAATAATCTTTAGGCTTTCCCTGTAATGGCCTCCAAATTAATGATACTAAAGTCCCCATATAGGCCTTTTCAAGCCATTTCATGCATCAAAAAATTCTCCCAGGTAAATCTGAACAAAAATTTGCCAAGAATTTGAAGCCCACAGGAATTCTCAAACCCATGGTTGCGGCGAACACAAAGCAAATCCATAGTTATGGCAAGAAGATTGTTACAAATATACAAATGGCTGTCTTTGTAAAAAAGAGTAAAATATTACTTTGGGGGATTGTTCCGAAAACCTACAAAATGACTTCCAATGACACAAAACATTTTGCAATTTCCATTCTATTCAGCATTTGCTGTAAAACCAGCTGTCTCATTCTTTTGTGTTTTAGAAACAATCAAAATCATCAATTGCTACAATCATCAACATATTTTTGTGTAAAACAGACTTCAATTTTTTCTACGTAAATACACTTTTCTAGCGAGTCAGTAATTGGAAAGCAGCATTGAAGCTGAAATAGGAACAAACTCGTAGTCATTTTCTGCTTCTTTTTGATGGAAATTCTTCCCCATTCTATTCTGAAAATCGTTTATACAAGTACTCCATTAAATTTTCTCCATTGATTAGAATGGAAGATGCCTGGGTGGAGAATATTCTGGTTATAAGTTTAAACAAGTGGATTCCACAATGGAACTAGCACTACATTAAAGTTTCCTAAACTGGGTATTTCTCATTTTTTTATAGAACCATTATATTATATCTGAAGATTTTCTTAAAGGTACAGATGAAAAGTAAAATATACTGCTGGTGTTTACAGCTGGATTTACCGTTAGACACAATAGGCCCCAAAGCCAAAAGAAAAGTATCCTTTACCTGTACAAAACTGGCTACACATTATTTATTATGATCGGTGAGTCATCTCATACAAATGTACTGCTACTGTTTGTAGATGGATTTACCAGTAATACAGTGAAAACTCAGTAAATCCTAAGATTCAATAACTTGGAGAACCACCTTTTGCAGCAATAACTTGAAGTAATCATTTTCTGTATGACTTTATCAGTTTCTCAAATTGTTGTGGAGAAATTTGGCCCAATTTTCTTTACAAAATTGCATCAGTTCATTAGGGCTTGCGGGCATTAGTTTATGTACAGCACAGCATTTCCATCAGGTTGAGGTCTGGACTTTAACTGTGCCATTGCAACTCCCTGATTATTTTCTTTTTTAGCCATTCTGTTGTATATTTGCTGGTGTGATTGGGTCATGTCTTGTTGCACATCCCATTTGGGCCAAGCTTTAGCTGTCACACCAATAGCCTCATATTTGACCTAAAGACTATAAAGTACCCAGGTTCTGAGGTGGTAACATACCACCGCATTTTGGTACAGATGGTATGAATAATTTTCATGTAATAATAAGTGTCGAGACCAGCAAACTGCCAAATTTTATAACCTTAGAATTTCAATTATATATAATTAAAATCTAATATCATATAATATATAATAATATAACGTAATTCCAAATATATATGTTATTAAAAGCCAATAGCACCTAACTGAGATATATTATCCAGGTAATAAATTAGCTGGTAATGTAAAAAGTGCAGTGTATATATTGCTGCATACAAAGACTTAACATTTATTATATATGAATTTTTGAATAAAAGTAAAGAATTTTTCTAACATATTTACTGAAACATACAAAACATGAGCTGCAATGATTCTGAAGGTTACTAAGTAGTTCACTATGTTGGTACAGTACTGGTTAAGTAAAATTATCATTTCCTAATAAGAAAATAGTAGAAATGTAAATATTGTTCTGTCTTTTAGGAGCTATACATTATCAATTTACAAAGAGAATAATATAGGTCAGCAGTCGCCAACTTTTTTGGTCCCAGGGACCACTAAACTTACCGGCTCCTGACCGTGCATGCGCAGGGAGACAGTTGTCAATCAAAGGGGAGGAACCTCCCCCATAGTGACGTCATACCACCATAACCCTGAGCTTGCCATGGGAGAGTGGGCGGGTTGTGTCGTGGGCCAGGGATTTGCACGAGGAACGTGGTCCATGGCTCTGGCCGATGGATGGTCCATGGCTCTGGTCCATGGCTCTGGGTCCTTCTTCTGACCCCGCTCGGGGGTGGCTCTACCAGAACCACAGACTCCCAAAATCTTCTTGGGGACCACCTATTGGCGACCACTGATATAGGTTATAACCCCTTAAAGTGTATGTAAATACTAACAATAAATTTCTCTCTTTTTTCCCCCATTTACTCTGATAAATATACAATTTTAAACATTCTGGTATATCTGTTAAATGCAAAAAAAGTACTGGTTGATTAAGTCAGAAAATTTAGAGCAGTCAATCATCTTTTAAACATCTTTGTGGTATCTCAAGAAGAGTAATTATTCAGCAAAATTGGCCTGTATGTTGCAGTGATCAAAGAGTGGGAATATTTGAGTAGCTTAGTAGAAGAACAGGGCTGACACCACTCAATCTAAACAGTTGTGTGTTGTCAGCCCACAACAGGACTTGGAAGTTATGTGTTTTTCTAGTATTTAAACAGTTTTATTTCTGTACTTGCAGGGACCCCAAAGAATGCCAAAATGTGCCTCTATTACACCGATAAACATCACATTTAATTTTTCATTTAGCCTTGAGATATAATTTTTTTAAATCAGCATTAGGTTGGTAATAAGTAAAACCTTAACTAGCAGTCTATGGAGGAGGATAGGAGAAGAATTTGTAATGATAAGAAAATAATAATATAGACAATATCATAATTATGTGTATAAAGGGGTTTTCAACTGATAAGTGTTCATTTTGTGTTATTAAAATATAAAAAAAGACTAAAAGAGGTTTACATGAACCTATATGAGCAATGGCTGCAGGCAGTGACAGAGAATAACAGCATGACCTAGTTGTGAGTCACAACTAGGTTTCTTTGCTTCTGGGGTGGGTGAGATTGCTTATGCATGTTTTATTCAAACAGTGGAAGCTTTTACATGTACATCTTAGATTTTTACACTATGTTTCATGACACACTACTATCATCTTGTATTACAAACAATACAAAATTCTAACCCAAACGTATAAAGATCTATACTGGGCATACAAAAGTTTTCCTCCACATACAAACTAATTGTATATTGTGAAACATTTCCAGTATATTATCTCAATGATGGCACTTTGTGTTAAACTAACACTTTCTTGTTTTACAGGGAGTTGGCTTACTCTTTTTATAGAACAAATCAACACTAAACTTCAAGAGTCCAGAAATGTTCAACCAATTTTAGATCCAGCAACCCTGAACTTTGATATTCCCCAAAATGTTCAATCAGATGTCCAGAAATGTTCAATCAACTATGGAGCTACGAAACACCAAACTTGAAGAATTCAGAAATGTTCAAATATGGAACTAAACAACACCAAACTTTGAGAGCCCAGAAATGTTCAATCAAAAATGTATGTGATTAATTTATTAAAGCCATGTATGTGTGTAAAGCCACAGTACGACAATTCTATTCAAAGAACAGTTATGTGGAAGATTTAGTTTCCCTCCATAACCAAAAATCTCTGTAGTCCAGTAGCTTGCCAATCCTTCATCCTATTGGGGCAGGTGACAAAGTCTATTATATATTTTTTGAAAGGGACATTATTGCTATCCCTGGTAGATTATTGCAGCATTCAATTAAAGGGAGGAGTCCTTGTACCAATCACAAGAACAATAGGTATCTAACATGGAGACCAGACAGGTGACAGATCCAGCAGGTAAAAATGCCTCTCTGACCATAGCATATGGTCAGTCCAACATATATTATTCAACTGCACTGAAGCTCAGATTTCCCCTGAATATGGCCAAAAAATAGGTAATTTTGAATACCCCTAAGAGTTACATACATTTCTCAAAATATTAGAAACAAATGTAAAACCAATAATCACACAAGCCACAATATTATTACAATGCAACAATAGAATACAAAATGATGCTCCACTAACATAAAACATCAACCAAAAAAGAAAATATTACAATTTTCAACAACTGTCATTTAAGCCAAAGGGCATCCTGGAACACAGAGCAAACATTCAGTACACCCTGAGGTTAAAGAAAAACTAAACTGAAAACAGCCCCCCAAAAAAAAATACACTTACCTTCAATCACGCAGGGCAGTCCGATCAATCTGGGGGGGTCCTGCATCGGGTCCCGCATCATCCCGGCATCTGTCCCAGGGCCAGCGTTCCGGGCGCCTCCATCTTCGTCTCTTTTTCCGGGTTCTTCATCCTACGTAACCAGACCCAGGCGCAAGTTCGGGTGATGTAGGATGAAAAAAATTTTGCTGATCTCACTGCTCATGCATGAGATCGGCAAATTTTTTTCCTTGATGCCCAGGCATGCGCAGAAGGAGCACCTAAGAGCCTCCCGGGATACGTGACGTGGGTATCCTGGGAGGCTTTGCGCTCCCATTCATTCTCGATCGCCTAGGCCAGGGGTCGGCAAACTCCGGCCTAACACCCCCCTGGTCAATCCGGCCTAATCCTGGCTGTCAGAGGTTGGAAAGCCGCAGCTCCTGAGCCGCATGCGGGTGTAAGGGGACATTCGCTCTCCTCCATTTGCATTGCGTATCAGCATGGGACTCGAGAGAGAGTCCGGCCTAGTGTGCCTTCTTGATCTCCTAAAATGGTCTAGTAGCCAAAAAAGTTTGCTGACCCCTGGCCTAGGCGATCGAGGTTTAGGGGGCGGGCTGCACCCTTTTTTTTTGGTTAATATGAGGTGATTTGTGGCTTTAAATGTTTCCTAATTTTTGTATTTATGTGCGCAGTTCTCAGGTTTTACATGCGGACGTAAACTCATTAGAACAAAAAGTGATTAGGAAGTAGAAGTTTTTGTCAGTAGAGAAATGCAAAGTGTCTTTTGTTCTTTGTTTAAACTGAGCAGCTCATGCGCCATTCAGTGAATAGCCTGGCTCTATTGGCAACATTGCTGAGAATACATCTAGATGCTGGAGAAAATGTAATTCCTGCAAAGTGCAACAAAGATGGATGAAGGAGATGCAGTGATGGAAGTATTCTTGACCTGTCATTGTTGGAGTGCACAAAGAAGGAGATAGGTGTGAATATGAAAAAAATTCACCCACATCAATGAGTTTCTTTCAGCTTTAAGTAATGACAAAGTATTTTACCAGCTACGAATAAAGTTTGTCAAAACTTGTATTCAGGACAGATATTTGTGTGCTGGATATTGCTTTGGCTTTAGGATGGAGAGGAGTCTTTCCAAACATCTCTTGCGAAGAATGCGATAATGAAACCTTAACATTACTAAAAGATATTTTATTTTTTTAATATAGTTTATAAAAGGTCAACCTTCATTCTATTTATTTATGCACAATGCTGAAAGAAGAGAGAAGAGTATGTAATGTGTTAACATGTAGAAAACTGGACAAATATATTAGAGTACTAATACAGTACTTGGTATTTGTGCAGCATTTATAGGGTCCCCAAATCATGCTTTCCATATTGGGTATTGGTGTAGTTTCTATGGTGTAGGGTCCAGATTATGGTGATGTTTCTGTTTTGTTGTAAACCATACTACACAAATCTTTTTAAAATAACATTAAGTGACAATAAAAATGCCTAGCATCTTTGACGTAGATCACATTTAAGCCACAAAATTAAAAGAAAAAAACATTTAAATTTTATCGTTACATTGATAGGTGCTAAAATACCTATTTATCCTGACAGAAATCCTACAACCTGATAACTTCCTTTGCTATCTGTGCTTCATGAGCCTTCATGAGGTTGTGAATAGAAACCTTCAATATTGCAAATGGAAAACAATATGTTCTCTTCGCAAAGGAGAGTTGAGAGTGCAGCTTTGAGAAAGAGAAGAGAAGTTGGAGCATGTCTCCTGAAGGTTTAAACTTTATGTTGCTAAATTTATGTTGCGGTCATTGCCTACTGCTGCTTTGGAGGACATGCTCCATGTAGTGTCTGATCATGGCAGCCCAATAAAGAATGAATGGATTGGCAGCGAAAACTGTTTTAAATCTCCAAAATACTAGTGCTTAAAGAACCAGTGCTGCGGTGCAAGTTGCTAAGCAGGTAGCAAGGTGCACAGTATTGCCTGCTCACTCCGTAGGCCAGGACCTGCCCCATATGCAAATACCTTCTGGTGATTCTGACAGCAAAAAAGCTCTTTTTAAATCATTTAGGATTAATATTGTTGTTGCTATATACATTTTGTACATTTGTTTTAGCATAATCATTTGATAGTATTTTATCGTATTTTAAACCTCATCTTTCTAACATCAATCTTTGGCCTTGTAACGTACCTTTGAAATTGGGGAAGTATGTAGCCAAATCCGAGATGTAGACCTTCTCAGCCAGCAAGTCAGTCTTGTTGAGGAAAAGGATTATAGGAGTCTCACTAAACCAAGGAAGTGCCATTATTTGCTTGAAGAGTGCCAAGCTTTCTCGCATACGATTCTGTGAAAGAGAGATAGTCAGGCAAAGGTTTATATGCAACATTACAAAAGGGCATTTCATCGATGTAAACAGTGAGGTTTTTTAGGTTCTGGAAATCTGTACATTTGAGTACCAGAGATTATAGCATACAAACTTTACCGGTATGTTAAGCCAGAAACTTTTAGTCTAGTTTTGGATAAGCGAGGAAGTCCCTGAATATTTTTTACTGCTATCTGGGCTTGTTAGAGAGATATCCCCTCACTTCCTGGGTGAATGACAACAGTTTTATCAGACAAGTGAGCTAAATTTTTCAACAGAAATACAGAACAAACAAATATCTCCAAGCAGTTCTAGACTTACACTGCACTACTAAAAAGTCTACATTGTTATTAGAGTGCCCCTCACCTCCTGTCTGGTAAAATATTGTCAGCAGGACAAAAATTAGGGGGAACTGACAGGGGTCCTAAACCCTCCTAATTCTAAACCCAGTATTAAGGGGTCTATAGCATTGAATCTGACATTTACTGAAACTTCTCTATGGTGGAGAATCTTATGGATCCATGTGTATCAATGGTAGTAATTCTCCAGCTGGGGATTAGTCCCATACATCAGTGATCCCCAACCTTTTCGGACCTATGGACTACTAAACTTACAGTCTCAGGAGCGCTCATGGACGAGGAGCCGTGTGTCACTCAAATGGGAAGAATCTTCCCCCAGTGACGTCATGATGCCAGAACCCCCCAGGTCTGAGCCTGCGATGGGAGAGTGTATGGGTTGTGTCCAAAGACATAAACCACTCACTGCCTGAGCCTGTGATACATACAGGGGACATGGTCCGTGGCTCTGGCTGGTGCACCCCCCCAAGCGGGGGTGGTCTTTGTGTTCTCTTAGTCCATCTTTCAGACAGCCGGACCACAGGACCACTAGTGGGCCATGGACCAGGGGTTAGGGACCCCTGCCATACATCATAGAAAAGTGTATGCGTCAGTTAGAAGGATCAAATTTGCAGATTCAAAATGAAACCACAACTCCTGTTTCATATACTTCCTAGGCAGAACAGGTATGAAATAATAAAACCATTGTGTTAGCATGCCTAACATTTTTAGAAGATGTGTCAGCAATGAAAACCCTTCATGCCTGTGTAAAACCCAACCCTTAAAAATGATATACTCATCTCTCCTGCATTTGCCTGCCACTCCTTACCCTGATACATACACTACCAAGATACCCATGTTGGCAGAAGTGCAGAGGAAATGGTGACACCACATCAACCTTAATGTAACACCCCAAGCTTGGGCCCTTGGTCACTAGGCCTTTTACTTATGCAAAGAAGCCACAGAAGCACCAGCAAAGGAGGACACCTGGGGCACTGAAGAAGTGAAGTTAGAAGGGTGTGGGGTTGAGCTCTCAATGGATGATGTAACAGTGCCTTTTTTTAAATTAACTACAAAGTACCTGGTCACATAGAACCTGGTTTATTAAAGTTCTCCAAGACTGGGGTAGATAGAGTATCATGGGAGAGTGTGGGTGATCCAGCAAACCTGAAATGGACTTCCTAAAAATCATTTGCTATTTGGAAAATATTTTCAATCCCGGACTATATCCATTCAAGGCCCAACATGCTTTACGAAACCCTGTTACCAAGCTAAGCATTTTAACAAAAATCTCATTATAGGATTCTATGTGCAATTACCATATTATATGCATTGCACATACCTGTAAAATGCTTCTGTTGTTTAAATGTCAAACGTTCTATGATAGCTGACAATATTTTGCATTTCTACTGTATGGTACTTCACCACTGGCAGCCACATAAAAGGTTGTGTAAGTGAAGGGAGGTAATAGAGCTGGGCCAGCACAGCTACTAGACACCCCCCCAAAGAGGACATGCAAGAAGGAAGGGAGCAGTGCTTGGTAACAAATCTTCCAGGAAAAGTTGCATTTTCCAGCATATTGCACATTGTAAAGCACCAAAAATCTATCCTAATACTGTATAATCAGGTAATTAGTAAGCACTGTCTGTTTTAAAAAAAAGTCAAGAAAATTTCACTAACATATTTACTGTACCTTCCATGTACATTTTCTAGATGGAACTATTTGTTTTTATATGTTAAATCCTTGGTTAAAAAGCTTTTACTTGATTTTTTTTCCTTTTCTGAAAAAAAAAAACTACAAGGGCCCTCACTCACATATTTTAGATATTTGGTGACTTATTACATTATCAAGTGTTTGCAAACACGCACACAAAAAAACATTGTGTGCATGTAGAGCATTTATCTCAAATGTTTTTACATAGCAGTCATATCACCATTTTTAACACATTTATTTTGAAAAGTCCAAAATCATATACATGGTGACCACAAATTTTACATATATATTTATGCCATATGTCATATTGTATATGGCATATGGGTAAAATACAGTTATGACCCAAGCTACTTCTTACATTCTGATCAAGCCAAGGGCAATACAACTTGTTGATTTTTTAATTGATATTTGTGATCAGGCAGGTGGTAAATTTACATTTAATAAAAGTTCAGATATTTATAAAATTAAAGTATATCTATAGCCAAACCATTGTTTCAATATAATGTAGGGAACCCTGGGGCCAGACCTAACATCAGGAGAAGTGCACCTTCATCCTCTGATAG
The DNA here is from genome assembly GCF_032062135.1 of Pyxicephalus adspersus. Taxonomy (NCBI): domain Eukaryota; kingdom Metazoa; phylum Chordata; class Amphibia; order Anura; family Pyxicephalidae; genus Pyxicephalus; species Pyxicephalus adspersus. Next base: position 55,234,674 of record NC_092860.1, read on the forward strand.
CAGACCATTTAGGACGGTCCCATCTCCCAGACCATAAACATTAGCAGCACAGCTGAGTGGAGGAATACTTGCTCCTGTGCACAACTGCTTCCTATGCAGACTCTGTGGATGGAGTGATCTTGCGCCGAATATTCTCTATAAAGTCCCAACAGCAGGAGGGGGACGTCAGAGGGAGAGAGCAGCACCAGGTACACAGGTCTAGGGGGGCAAGTCTGTCTTGGGGGTCTGCAGTGATTTCTGGAGGTCTGTACGGAGGTCTGTCACTGGGGGGCTGCATTTGGGTTGTGTAGCCCTTCAGCTTAGTTTAGTCAACCCCCAATCTGCAATTTTCTCATGCCAGGTAGATGCACGACACTGGCACTCCCTGAGAAACTAGGGAAGGCTGGGTTATTCTCCTTGTTTCCCATGGTAGAACACAAGATGTGTGACGAGGTGTAATCCAAAAAGGTGACTGCTCCACTTTCTCCTCTGCCCAGCCACTTGGAATGGGCGAGACTATTCCTCAGGTACTTCTATCTGTTCCTGTTCCTGCTAGAGCCTCATTAGAGCAGCGTCTATTTATACCATCCTCTTCAAATGGACAAACTTTGCTTTCTGTCCCTCCTACAGCCCTATGCACTCCTTTGATCCTATTCCTATGCTGGAAATAAATGCCAAAATATTAGCTTTGCCCACTAAGGCCAACTTGGAAGTCTAGCTGCCAGAATCTACTGGAATTATAAGAGATTCAGAGGAGACAGGTTAGACAGCAAACCTCTTCTTTAGACACCAGTGTCATCTTTGGAAAGTTGCCTTTTTGATCTCACTATGCACGTTCAAGCAGAGTCCTCAAATGGGGTAAACCAACAGTGACTTATCCCCCTACTTCTTTGTATAGAAGGTCAGGAGAATAGAAATTGCTACAATACCATCTGCCTTAGGGGCATTCCTATAAAGCTATTAAAAGCCATGCTTTAAAGACTATACTAACTGCTTTCTTGAAACATCTACTTTGGAAGCCACATACAATGACCCTGGAAATTAATAGGGTACACATTGTGCAGTTGTTCTTATTATTAAAAAGATGTCTTACTTCGTCTTTCTTCTCTTCAAGCTGTTGGTCGTATTCACTTAGAGATGCCAGGTAAATGAGAGCATTTACATTTTCAAAGCAATGGATCCACTTCTTGCGCTCAGATTTCTGCCCCCCCACATCCACCATTCTGGGAAAATATGATAAGGAAAGTTAGTTTTAATAAAAAGAGATGGTGTTGTTCTGTCAGTATGTGGTGTTGTTCTAGTCAGTAGGTACAGATCACCTTTATAATAAATTCTACTCAGTGGTGTGATAGCAACCCATCTAGACAGATGTTTGATCATTTTTAGCAGTCTCACTAGGTGGGCCTGAAAAAAACATTTCTAAATTCTCGATGAATGAGTGAGCCACAGGAGTTCCCAAATCAATGATGTTATAGTGTGGCCTGCTGCACCATAGCTTAACCTAGTAAAAAAACCTTGGACAGGTAATCTGTATTTTTAAATGTGACTCAATTTTAAGAGGAACATGTTTCAAAATATAATATGAAGCCATAACAGGTGGCTGGTGGACTGTTCAGAGTATTAATAAGCTTGCACTTCATTACTAATTACTACATTAATGCTACGAAGTTTGACAGTGCCATCTGTCCATTTTCTCCATTCTCCAGCTACATGGTTAGTATATTGTGGACAGTGGTGCAAACCCGATCCCTTGTATTTTACAAAGCTAACTAAAATGTGCTATTGGAGGAAGAGTACTGTCTCCATTATTTGCTGCTACTTTTTATGACTCCTTTTGGTATTCATTTCTCCCTGGAATGACTCTATCAAGAAATATTCAGAGCTAGTCAGAAGAAGGAAGCACTCAGGAGTAAAACATATCCCAGTATGTACATTGTAAGGTACAGTGTTGCAATATTTATCTATACACATTAGAACAATTTGAAGTAGCTCAATGGCTCACATCAAAAGGTGATTTGTATAACTAACAAACAGAAAAAAATGTAACAATCTGGTTACATAAATGTAATTTGGATTATGATCTGTTTACAAATTATGGTTAAGCTACACCTATATTAATTTGACTTTCAAACAGGCTAAACCTGTGCTACAGCAGAAAGGGGTAAATATATTTAGTGTTTCTCACCTAAGATTAACATTGTCTACCATGAAACAATACTCATTTATTCCTGTGGTTGGCATCCTGATCCTTACAATGTCTTCATTAGTTGGTAGATATCCATCCTCAGTGATCCGTTCCAGATTGGTCAAGTAGCTGCAAAACAGGAAGCATCGATAAGCAAGGCTTGTATATCACATTATGTAACCCCATAATAATGTTTGTGAATTATCTGTAATCCATTGCAGCTGTACATTTTGTGTTTGGCACAGTTTTTTGGCACCGATGGTCAGGCATGTTCTTATTATTTTTTCAGAGCCCGGATGACACTTTGTTTGTAGTGTCAATTTGTAACAAGCCAACATGTTTTGCGGATTCAAAGGACCCCCCATCATCAGGACTTGGTATGGGGCAGGGTCCTCTCCTCCTGTATCACTGTCTGTATTAGTCTGTCATTTGCAATCCCTATTTAGTGTACAGCACTGCGTAATATGTTGGCGCTATATAAATCCTGTTTATTAATAATAATAATATTAATAATAATAACTAAAAATATTAATGCTGGACAGTAGTGAGATTCTGCACAGGAAAGGTTGCTACAAATGCCAGATTTAACTGTGTCTGGAACAATCTTTTTAAATGTAGTGTCTTAAGTTTCAGTGAACATGGTTTCAAAGGCCTATTGCAAGTGAAAATATTAATGATTTATGTAAACACTACAAAACCCACTTGTACTATTTATAATTTTAAGTGAATGAATATGGTATTCTCTAAAGCAGGGGTCAGCTAACTACGGCCATCAGGCCAGATATGGCCTAGCCCAGGGGTGGGCAAACTTTTTGACTTGGGGGCAACCATCTAAAAAAATTTGACACGGGCCGGGCTGATGGGAGAGTGGGCGGGGTTATGCTATCATGACGCCACTGAACATGATGTCATGATGGCATAACCCCGCCCACTCTCCCATCGCAGGCTCTGAGCTTGCAATGGGAGAGTGGGCGGGCGGTGTCACTGCACACAACCTGCCCACTCCCCTATCGCAGGCTCAGACCTGGGGATGTGTTCTGCGGCTCCGTGTGGAGCCCGGGAACACCCAAAGGGCCGGAGAAACATCCCTATTCGGCTGCATACCCATGCCTGGCCTAGCCGGTAGTTTGTTTCGGCCTAAGGCCCCCTGGCTGATCCAGCATGCGGCTATTGAGCCTCCCTGTGCTGGTTCCCTTCCCTATTTACTGCGGCTGGCGTTAACATGAAAATAGGGAACATTCCCTCTCCTCCCTAGGCTTTGCGGAGGAGAGGGATTTCCTTTAAGGGACGTTCCCTCTCCTCTGTATGCATTGCTGAGGAGAGGGGTTTCCCTTCGGGGGGATTCCTGGTGGGGGCAGAGCCATTAGGGCGGGACTCGGGAGAGAGTCCGGCCTAGTGTGCTCCTGCCTACCACTGAAATGGCCTAGTGGCCAAAAAAGTTTGCTGACATGTGCTCTAAAGCATGATTGGCTACATAACTTTATTTTGTCTTTGTAAAGTCCTACTTCTTTGATATTCCCTGTAAACTTGTAGACACGCTGCTATTCTACAGGACAGAAGTAGAAATATCTAAGGAATAGGACTACAGAAACAAACTCCTGTACAGCTTGATTAGTTATATACCTTTATTTTATTTCAGTCCCATTCCTATGGTATCCCCACCTATTGATTGTAGGGTTGCTCAATATGATCTACATTTTCATCTGGGCCTTTAGGTTTCTTATGTCTTTTTTTAAAGTCTTTACATTTTTGTATTTACTATTTATATGCAACCAGAAATGTAATAAATTCTGTCAAATGTAAGGTCTGTGGCTACATAAAACCTAGAACTTACAGCCATTCTGTGGGTAGTTCTGGCCTTTCTTTTTTTATAAGTGCTACCACTTCATAAATGTTGACATGAGTCATTTTCGCTCATTTGTTATATAATTTTTTTCCAGTAAAGCTTGTGCTGACATATTAGGTAGGTGACTAATAGAATGATTACAGGAATAATTACATTAATATGAAATACATACACAATGGAATATAAAACAATGGTGTTGTTAGGAAATAAATACTGTACATGTGCAGAAACTGGAAATTCACATGAGTGTTTTGAAACCTCTATTTTTAAAGTTGAACTGGAGCTAATTTTTTATTATGAAATAGGCTTATGAATCGTGGAAGGAACCTCAGGCTTTCATGTTGATTTTTTTCCAATGAGGAGCTTTGAAAGTTATCTGCCACAAATTCTATCCCTTTGGTATATTCTTACTAGTAAGCAGAGTCAAGCAGCTGGAATTCTCTTCTTTTTTCATAACACTTGCGGACATTGGGATCACTCCATAAATTCTTGATGGCTGTAGCATGATGTTTTTCTATTTTCTTTACACTATATACATCCAAACATTTGATTAGTTTCCCATTCACCTATGAAGAGAGAGAATACCATGAATTTGTCAGTAGGAGGAGAAAAAAGGACGTAATATTGACTATTGAGAACTACCTAGAAGTTAAATAATGCCCCCAATTGTAAAAGGGCATAAATAACAGAATTCCACTCTTTAAAAAGCAAATGGGTATAAGTTATTGGTCATGTTTTATTCATATTTATATAATCTTAAAATTGGCATGGATTCCAATACAATCCAAATGATGTTCAAACTATGAAGATGTTTTGATTTAGGATTCACTTTGAGTTGCACACTTACAACAACCAATATATTCTTTAACGATCACTTCTTACATAAAGATAGACACTGCCACCTTTTCAATTTACGGTAGCTTTTTCTTCCAAACAAGAGCATGTGCATCTAATTTAAACGATGCTCAAATGCAACATTACCTTGTTTTCTTGCAAGGCATAAGACAGTTTTAAAGTTTCCATAGCTCCCACCAAAGACTGGGCACAGGTAACAATGTTTTGATGCACAAGTATGGCATACATTTTGCGATCTTCAATTGAGAATCCATTTCCATGGATGATTCGCATCTGTTTTATAAATGTACTCTTTCCGCTCTCTCCAGTTCCTATGGGAAAGACCACAAATTAGTATATTGACTTTTTTTTTACAATGGATTCTTCACAATTCAGTTAAAGAGAAACTATAAGGAAAACTTCCACTCTGTAGATATTGAATTGTCATACTTTTTTACTTTTAGGAACAGAATCCTTTTTTTTAAAAAAAGGTTTCTGTACCCTGAATTGTAAACTCACTAAGTTTTATTATCTCAGGTAGATTGAGTCAGGCAAAAGTGTCCAGGACTTAGATCCCGGCCATGATGAGAATGTTGCTTTGATGAAGGAAAAACAATTCAGCAGACTTAAGCTGCGTACACACGGCAAATTTTTCTCGCCCGATAATCGGTATCGGACAATTATCGGGCGAAAATCTGCCGTGTGTACAGTCGGTCGTCGTCCATCGTCCGACGACCGTCCTGGCGGATCCATGGACGCTGGACGACGACCGATCCTAATGAAAGGGAAGGGGAGAGCGCGCAGCAGGGTGCCGCTCCGTCGCTCTCCCCCTCCCCTCTCCATAGAGCATGAACGGTGCTGTATGTACAGCATCGTTCATGCATCGTGCAGTCTTTTCTCGTTGGAAAGGATCGTGAAAGATCCTTTCCAACGAGAAAAATTGCAGGTGTGTACGCAGCTTTACAGTGACAGATGAAATGGAAGCAAGAACAAAGTGTTTGATTTCTCACATGTACATCTCTGGAGAGAGAGCAGGAACTAATTGGCTTATTATTATATCCAAAGGATTATTCACCCGGATAACAAATACATTTCAATATTAGGGTTAATTTAAAGATCAAAATGACAGCAACTATCCATAATTATAGAAGTGTATCCAACATTTTTTTCATTTTAATAGCACTCACTTGCTAATATGTTTTACCTTATGGGTCTCAGAACTACTGCATATGTACAGATCAGTAGGTATGACTGAGGACTTAGAAGAACCAGTGGATTCATGTTTTGGTTGCATAGACAGATATAATACAGTCATTGAAGTACCTTGCTAATGGGAGTTGGGTCCTTTCTGCAGTTGTTATCACTCAACAGTTTTATAACACATTGTATAATACAATACATAAGTTACAATACAAAAAGGAAGGGACATCACAACAGATTAACATGTGCAGGCTATGACACACAGCTGGGGGCCTGAGGTTATTTCTAGACATTTACATGTGCACGCACACTTGCATGAGCCTGCTAATGTGTGCGATTCTGTGTGTGTGTGTACATAGCTAGACAGACATGCATACACTCACCCACACATGTCCTATAAAAACACTGGTGAAAAAAGTTGTATTTAAAAATTAAAGATGGATCAAGAAGGTGCTGGATGGCCTTCAGTTAGTTCAATGCAAATCTGTGTAACCAGCTCCTGTTGTCTGTCTACCTGATGCTGACCCAGCTTGCCTAGAACCGCTTCTACTCTGTTTAGCAGTTGCGTACCTCACTTGCCTTGGACCTGCTTTTGTTTTGCTGACCTTGCTAACTTTAATTATGACTCTCGTCTATTGGTTCCACAGTGAGACCTTCCGCTTACTTCTTGACCAATATTCTGCTTGCCTCCACAGTTACAACTTTAATTGTATTTATGATTATACCTCTACTAATGTCAGCCTCTGAATTTTCATTACCTGTTCTCAGCTCCAGGAGTGTTTGGACCAGAAATGTAAAAGATGCCCTCTCATTATTTTGGCTTCCAAACAAGAACATGATAACTACCTAGTATGAAAATCTGATCTGGTCCAGGATTGAAAATATTTTCGACATAAAAGCAAATGATTTAAAAAACAATTTCAGGTTTGCTAGATCACACAGGGTTTCCAATACAGTGTACATATATAGCTAGAAACTCTCTTTCTAGTACCTGTATTTGGTGTTCTATCTGGTGTTTTAAACAAAGAATTGTATCTGCTGTTTATTTTATATGGGGCAGAAGAGAGAAGAGAATAGTCAAAAAATTATTTCTTTGTTCATTAGGCATATGCATGACTAAGGTTACTTGGTACAATAAGCCATTCATGGCCATTCTTTGGTCTTCCTAGCCTTTATTTTTAAGTGAAATAATAGATAAAAATACATTCCTACCACAGCTTAAAGACACAAGAAAGCATTAAAATATTATCAAAATATATATAAATGCAGTCTGTAGTTATTCATCCTCCATTTTCCATACTTTGGGAATACAAATTTTAATCTGGGTTGATACAATTATTGTTCAGCAATTGGGCAAAAAAGGTTGTAAAGTTATTAAAAAATCTACGATCATTCTACAAAACATACTACTCTTCAAAACTTCTATTCTCTTTACCCAGATCCACAGTTACACCAGTTAATAGTGTTAAAAAAAGAATTTAACAAGTAATAGAGTCACTTTTACGTGTTTTCTTGACTTTGCAGAAAAACTTTTTAAACTGGAACAGTGTTGTGCCAGGATTTTTTTTTTTGCCCTCCTCTAGACCAATTATGTCTTATATAGGGTTTTATATCTGGGATTTGTTTATTTCCCTAGTGGTTGAACTTGATGGACTTATGTCTTTTTTTCAACCTAACCTACTATGTAACTATGTAATATAACTGTAGGTGAAGAACACTTAGATGTCAAAAGAATGCATCACAATATTGCAATTTAAATGATTAATAGTGAATAAATGTATATGATTTAAAGGTATTATCTGTAAAAAAAAACAATGTATATTTTTACTGAACCTAAAGTGAAACTATAGTTCCACTCTGAACTATTCAGTTACCTCCCAGGAGACAAGTTAGGAGGTGTGGAATGAAATCACCCCTAATATTCATTTAGAAAGATAATAAAAATTAATTAAGGGCTGTGTACATGTATAAACACTGTTCACCTGGCTCCATCAGGAGGTCTGCCACTACCATGTTAAACAGCAGCTGAATCATTTGTTTTTTTTTAGTGACTGAAATACATTATTTTTATCAACTTTGCAATCAGTCCTAAAGTTCCTGAGGAAGCTGTGAAACGTGTCATAATTGAGACTGAAAAACCATTGAACGTGTATCACTGATTTTTGATATGTAAATTTTCTAATTTTCAATGTTTGAATAAATTATAGTTTTATGAAATATATGAAAGACGTGTTTGATTAAAAAGATGCCTTAAAAGTCCTAGGTTTTTATAAGGGATACTTTAGAGAGATTTGGATGTTGACACAAATTACAGTGCAGCTGTCCATGGCAGATTAATAAAGAAAGATCAGAGATGGGGATCTCCCAGGGCTGCGGGAACAGAATGAACTTTCACACATACACAGACAAATTTCTGGTAAAGATGGTGGTGGCCATGCTAAAGTGAGGATAGGTGAGTGCAATTGAATAACTGCTATCAAGTAAGTAAGGTTATTTCATTGCACAAGGTATATTGCCTGTCCCTTCTGCAATAAAGGACCTGCCTGGTCACAATTGTTTAGTTTTTTTATATAGTTCCACTTTAAGATAACGTAATATTGGATAAATGTTTCTATTGACTTATCTCTGTGGCAAGATTTCAAAAGAAAAAAGTTATGAGTCTGGGACCAATAAATGTGATCATTGTGTGAGCAATGTGTCACACAGTTGCATCTTTATAAATGTAGGGATGTCTCTAACCACTTAGACGATATGACAATTTTTTAATATAAAATATTTATGTATGAAGTCTGATATTCACTTCCCCTTAGGGTTCACTGTTTCAATTCTTGATTTCCAACTTCCCGATTACTGTGCCGTGAATTTACATTTTTATGTAAGGCTCAGTCCCTCAAACATTTTACAGGCTGACTCTGACAAAACAAGCTAGATGAGCTGTAATATATCAAGTCTTGCAGAACTGTACCAGTGCAGATGACTTTTAAGATTTTCTAGCTGATCCTAGGGTCATGCACACAAAACACATTCTCCTCTATCTGTTTCCTGGTATAGTTATGCTCAAAAGCTGCATGAGAAAGAGAAACATGTTTATGAACTGCCAATGAACTGTGACAAAAGGAAGATGTTTCAGGTGTGCTTTTGTAGTTTCTATTGTACAATACCTTTCAGGGTCTATGTTGACAGATTTTGATAGACATGCACCACGTTTTTGACATTAGTCTAAAGGTTTCTGAGATCATTCAGACCTGCAGGTGCAGTTAACCTAAAGTTCACCTACTTTTGACCTGCAGTTGGCATGCTTTAAGTAATTTTTCCTTCCTACAGTCATGTGAGGGTATGAAAGTGAACAAAACAAACATCGACATTGGCCTTGATCTACAATGTAGTAGAGGGGTTAACTGATTTTTTTTTTTAACAATATATTTTATTGTGGTTGATGATACAACTAGTTTATACCAACAAATTGTATAGACACATTACTGAAGTAAAGACACAAATCACAACAAACTAACAAAGATATTGAAATAGGTTTTTAGTCTCGTCTGACCTGAGAACCTGTGGGAGTCTGCCACATACTGATGAGCACCCATCACATCCAAGGACTGGTAAGCTAAAATGTATTTGTTTTTATGCTCATAGATTTGGGTTCACTGTAAAGAGGACATATTATCATGTCTTTTACTTTAGAGAAAAGGGTAGATAACCTTTTGGCATGCACAGAAGGAGCATTCTTCTACTGCAAAAAACACATGTTAAGTGAGATTGGCAATTGTTTTTACAATTTCTGGAAGCACAGGAAGAAGAGGGAAGAGGATGACGATGCCTGGTGTCCAGCTTGTGCTGGGGTAAAGAAGGAAGACTGGACAGCACCGGACAGTGTCGACTAACTTTGCAGAGGGATCAACTGCTTTCCACCTATAAAGCTAAGTTACTTGTCTTTTTGTTATAGTTCCACTTTAGACAAACTAGCACAAAATACAAACTAAAGCATTTTTTTACTTTCACAGATAACAATAATGTAAATAATTATGGTATTTTATAGTATAATTTTCACCTAAGTGTTATGAAGACCTAAACTTTGAGGAACACTGTCCTAGGCTGTGATGCTTACCTAAATATTATGCAGTCACCTTTGGTAGTACTTCAATTTGTCAAGGAAATACCTTACAATGCGATGTCACAAACAATTTGTAAATAACACTGAAATGCAAAAATACCCATAAGATTCAAATGTATAATTTGCCACAGTATCTTCTTTTGACAATATTCTGTACTCCACTGATACATACCTACTGAACTGACAATGGAACAACGTTAAGAAGTAACCAATATAGCATCCTTCCAGGACTTTCTTATAATGATCACTAAATTGCCAAAAAAATCAGCTTCATATTTTGTTTATATGCAAACCTGATGTTCCCCTACCCCCCTTCATGAAATCCAAGCCTTTAGCGGTGCTGCTGAGATTAGTTGAGAGGTTATAAGAATATTCTTTTAACTTAGCTGGCCCTCTTTTACATACTTGTCTTTGTGGACACCTAATGTCTCTAGGAATGTACCCTCACTTACCTCTGACTTGATCCTCAGTCTGTCTCAGCTTACTGTAAAGGTAATCATGTTTGCCATGACCTAGGACCTATATTAAGCCTGAATCTGAACTACTAATAGTACAGCTACAGTTACTTTTAGTTTCTTTACATCCTTCAGTAAATAAACACTCCACTTCCATTTTGTTCCTTCATTATTCCTTCTTTACTTTAAAATTATTCTGCAGTGTGATAATGAAATGATGTGACTTACTAATTATTGTAAGATATATTATCCATTCTAAATATTCCTTTCATCTGCAATTATCTATCTTTTTAGCTAGATGTCCCCCATTGCTTTTCTTCTTATCATTCTGCACATCGACATCTTTCCTTTCATTGTTTCTCAGAAAATAAAAATGCTCATGGTGCATTATTTCAAATTTTAAAATGTCAAAATGTCACAATTTATGATTTAAATCTAAATAGTTGAAAGACACAAAGGAATAATCTGTTCAATATCAAGTGGGTCTTATCAGAGCACCTCCAGTATTTCAGCCAAAAGGACCCTGATTTGATTCATGCCCTGGGCCTTAAATTATTGTTTGAGCTTATCAAGGTGATTAGGACTACTATAAAATGTCAGTTGTTTTTGCAGTAAAAGGGTGAATTAATAGGGGATGTTCTTGTAAAAATCCAATAGAATAATATACATCTGTGTTTCCTGTTGTGAAATGTTAACTAGACGTCAAGAAAAAAACGAGTTTGTTTGCTCAAATTACCAGTTTTAAATCAAGTTACTTTGAACATTTTCCATATTTCACAATCACAAAAACATCATCTGATGCTTTATTGTTCAAAACACATACACCAAACAGCCTATATAATCTAAAACGCACAAAATTCCCCAAACTGTCCCATTTACAGTGGAAATTTCAGATCAATGTTAGACAGAAACTCCTGACGTGACAGAAACTCCTGAAAAATAGTACACAAAGTTTGAATTTAGTTTTTTTATTTCCTTGTACAGTAGAACCTAATACTAATCACATGCCCTGCATGCTTATGAGTTGATGAAGAGCCCTCCCAAGAGGTCCCATTGGGAGGGCGGTTGGCACGATTGGTACTATGGCCAAAAAGTGTAGTAAGTTTAATAAGCTTATTCTCTGGAGTTTAGTTCTTAAAAAGTGTACACAGACACTTTTGGCAAACCTAAATATTATAATTCCAAACCAAAAGTTTTACATAAATTTCCTTAACATTTAATTAGTATGCAATTATTATGTTTAATTATGTACACCTCTACTAGTACATTTTTAAATTAACATTTTAAGTATAATAGTGTGTATGCAGACAGTATTTAACAATATATGTGAATATATTACTATAAGTATAACAACCTGTCACCAAAATGTACAATTAGACTCTCCTGTTGTGTACTACTTTACCCCCACCTCTTAGATTGTAAGCTCTTCTGGCCAGGGTTCTCTCTTCCTCCTGTGTCATTGTTTGTATCTGTCTGTCATTTGCATCCCAAATTTAATGTACAGCATAATGTAATATGTTGGTGCTTTATAAATACTGTTTATTATTAATAATACTATTAATAATAATAAAAATAATATGCCGTGGGCAAAGGGGAAAACCTGGAAAAATTGATGATGAGATATTCAAAAATTTATCAGAATGCTGTCTAATGATGCAAGCGCATGCCCCCCCATCCTGCTTTATTATCCAGGATTGGGAGAATGTATACATACAGACTGCCATAACTTACAACTGATAGTATTGTGGGAAACCCTGACACTTCTAGTCAAAAAAAACTGTACTCACCACCTGAAAACAGGCCAAAACAAAAGTTTTTATAAAAGCATTTGCTGGTTTTTGAAGCAGTAAAATGGTAATTAAATCAGTTGTTTCTAATTGCAGAAGCATTGCAAATACATGAAGCAGGCTAACTCCGCTTGGTCGGATTTATGCATACTAAGGGCAATCAAAAGTTTACTTCAGTAAAATAATTTTATCTCTTTATCTGTTCGTGTAAGTGCAAATAAATACCTGTTAATACCAGAAATGTAGTGAACTTGTTTTTGCCTCTGCTGCATGGTTATCATTATAGTTCCTAGTTGTTCCTAAACTACTAAAGTAACTAAAGTAATCGACCAACCACATTTTACATAATTACAACAATTATGAAGTGTTACATGGATACAAAAAAAACTTGTAAGAAAGAAAGTTGTTTATAGGATTATAAAAGTGTAGTTAGTACAGGCTCATTTACTTTACAGACTAGCTGAAATGTGAAAATCCTCAGGCAACTGAATCCCACAAATATAGATGGGAGTTCTTATTCATATGTAGTATGTGAAGTTGCACTGATATGCATTTAAATCAGTGACACAGCAAATACTATTGTTGTCTATGAGTCCAGTAAACACAAAAGGATTTTTCTGGTGAAAAGGAGGTGCTCAGAGCACAAAAAAAATCCAATTTGGATTAAAGCTAAGTAATCCAACCAGTTTCAAAAATTCTGAGTCATAATTTGTATTTTAGCTTTGATATGGTAAGTAAAGTATGGCTCAGCCAATCCAGTTGTCAGATGAGGACAACTGTCATTATCTTGTGACCTAATATACCTGTCAATGACTTGTATCGCATTGTCAGATTAGAAATCAGATTGCCCAAATTTTGAGTTTCTGATCCTAGATTGGATTAGCTCTGGTCCAAATCAGAAGCAAATTCGCTCAAACTATCCCACTTCCACTAGTAGACATATTGCATTCTTTGAAGTGCAGCACACAAAAATCCATTACAATGAACTAATGACAAATATTGGAAAAAAAACATACAAAAAGCACTATAAAGTCTAGTTTAAAAAACAAAAAAGAAAAACAGGCTATATTGTGCATTAATTTTTATATCTGCTGTAAAAAACAGGATTCAATGTACATGCATTTTGTGGGTGGTTAGAACAAACTCCTATTTAGACATCAGAATATAGTTTCTATCCCACTCCTCTCTCCAATTAGATGTAAAATGCCAGTTGCATAAACAGCTAACAATTACATATTTAGATTGTCTAAATAGCTTGAAACCATATAAATGTTAAGTGATGGAAATCTGTAACTAACATAGAGAATACATCCAAATGTGGATATCAGAATCATTGTAGCACTACATGGATATTATGGTTTAAACTCTTTTTTCAATTGCTTTCTGCAAGCGGTCTATACAATATTTATATATTATAATTTATGGGGGTTATCACACACTATTCACATACTGAGGATATTTATATAAATGTTCCAATAAAATTAGCAAAATGTGCTCTAATGGGCAATTTGCTTTAAAATATTAACACAAGATATATAACTCTTGATATTTAACATTAATATACATTAAAAAATATATAGGCCATGATTTACTAAAGCTCTCCAAGGCTGGAGGGAATACACTTTCTTCAGTGAAGCTGGGTAATCCAGAAAACCTGGAATAGATTTCTTAAAATCATTTGCAATTTGCTAGCAAATGTTTTGAATCCTAGACCAGATCCATTCCAGGTTTGCTGGATCAGCCGGCTTCACTGATCAAAGTGTCTTCTCTCCAGCCTTGGAGTTTTAATAAATCAGGACCATAGTCTCAAAGCAACTGTTATCCCTAATCACTTTCTAAGTATGTAATTGTCGCTGTCACTGATACTGAGGTTTTCAATGTAAATGTCCCATGAAATAAATTAGAAGTCAAAGGTTAGCAATCCCAGAACAACTCAACACTCTTCTATCATTAGCACAGATCTGTGTAGCTGGGTTTACTTCTTTTAACATCACAAGACTACTGCACTTGAGGCTTTCCATAAATGACTTATTGTGGCAATGATCATCATATTCTTTGAAGCTGAACTTTTGTGTCCAATAGACTTCCATTGCTGTGGCTAAGCCCTTTCACGTGCAGTATGTGAAGCTGTATTGATCTGTGTTTAAATGTTTAAAGCAAGGACACAACACAAGGGTACCTAAAACCAAAATGCAAAAGTACTTTATGACAATTCCTCATCTACCTGGATAGATATTGGTATTGTAGATAAATTCATCTTCAAAAATCACAACAGTGGCACTAAAACCTTGGTTCTTTTACTAAAGTTTTCTTTTGCAACAGAATCTTGGAGTCTTGCCAGCCCTCTAACGACACCAATTATTATCTTAAACTGTCAGGTCTTCATATGCTTCAGATTTACTGCAATCACTGGATATATGAACTTCAATCAAAATTGGGCATGATTGATGATTCAGCTTTGCTTTGCTTCAATTTAAACACACCATTCCACATTGATGCAAAGCAAAGCACCCTAACATAAGTATGCAGTGAGCATTGCCTCATTGTTAATTCTAACGCATGGCCCATTTTTGGTTGCCAGACGCATGGAACAGTCTCTAAGCATAACTAAAAACAACCTTAGAGTTGTTTCTGTAAATATTAGCAATCTTTGAAAATTAATCACTGAACAGTACGAGCAGCTAAAGAGGTTAGTGAAATTTTTTATTAAAGATCGTTTTACTGCTTGTTATGTAGCTTTAAACCCTACTAGGATATATATTTTTTCCCACTTAAATAGTATAACAGAACAATGTCATTGTCATCTAAATGAATTGTGTGCAACACACTGCATTGTACATGACTTTCCTAGCAGGTGTGACAGTTGTATTTGTAGAATGGTTTTAAATCAGTGTTCCTCTCCTCTGTAACATAAGTGAAAATACAATGAAACTACTTATGTAACATTATTGTTTTTTTTTTATTTACATTCCTTTTTAATTCTCAGTAAAAAAATGTCATGATAGATTGTCATGTTCCTATAGTTGTAGTCACTTTGTATATCCCCTGGGTTTTTGTTACATTCACATACACCTAGGTATCTTAGATGTATGGATACCCTCACACTGGACAATAGTTTACCTGTCATTGTGACTCACCCTTCACTTCAAGTGCTTCTGCGTTAATTTATACAGTTGGATTTATTAAAGCTTTACAAGTCTATTTGGAGAACATAGACTATCATGGGTGAACATGGGTGATCCAGCAAACCTGGAATGGATTTGGTCTAGGATTAAAACATAAGCCATATAAGATTTTAGGAAATCGATTCTGGGTTTATAAAACCAAGCTGACAATGACACTTTGGCCAGAGGCAACATAAACTTGAATTGGAACTAGTTCTGCAATTATAAATTGCAAGCAAGCAGGATTTTAATGCAGATGGGACAGGAGATGTCCCTTCTGCAATAAAACATATGTTTCAGCCTGTTTGCAATCTTTTTTTCTTAGAGTACACTGAGCTGCACATGGGCTGTCAGGAATAAATTAACTGGATGCCCAGAAGCTACATTATTTCAGCTTGGCCCATCAAGACGGCTGAAAATTTAACATCTGGAAAATGACCAGCAAAAAAGGTAGCCCCTGAGTGAGGATAGGTAAATGTGAATTAAAAATGTAATCAGGTGGGAAAGATTATTTTATTCCAGAAGGAATTGATAAAGGCCCAGTCTGATCGAAAGTTTTTTGCATTTTGAAGGTTTAGTTCCGCTTTAATTCTTAACCTGTTGTCAGGTCAAGAAGACAACCATCTGAGACCTACAGGTATTTGTATAAAGTACAATTTGATACATTTATTGCTCATAAAGATACATTTGTGGTAGTATTTAATGTTAACCCTGTGTATTTTAAAAACATTAAAGCATATGTCTGACCGATTTGTTTCTGCAGTGTTAGACAGAAAGCTTTTACTGCTATTTAAGATTCTGTTACAGAGATTTCTTCTTACTTACTGTGTCAATGGTTTCACCAAATAGGATATAAAAGATGATCTACAGCAGAGATTCTTAAAGATTGCAAACATTCAAATAAAAGGAAGAATATCACAAACAAGGGAGTTTTAATCATTGCTATTGTAAAATTAAGAACAAAAGGGTTTTAGACAAACCCTTATCTACTACCGGTACATGCTATTTTGTTTGTTATGTATTTGATACCATCATCAGTGTAAAAAATGTTTTCCTCGCTAAGTTCTGCTTTTTATAATTAAATGGGACTGTTTAGGGTTTTTTTTTTCTAAAAAAGTAAAAAAAAAAAGGAAAAGTAAATTGTTATATAGACATCATTGTTATCATTACTACACAGTATATTAAAATTCTTTGGAGCTCGCCAATGAATGCTACAGCAAAAAATATTTCCTCTTTTTCCTCCAACATTCATGAATCAGTGAATCAATTACCTGAGAAAATGCCGCATCAAGGCACTGCCTCCTTCTATGAAATGAAAAGCTACTGTAAGAGATGTATTCTATGTTTTGTATCATTTATTCAACAGTAATGAAGGTAAGTAGACTGTGGCAAAGCTCTTCCACCGTAGTCTTCTTACCTCTATTTCTGTGACCTTTTTGAAGTGGTCCTTATGAAGTACAGCCTAATATTAGTAATTGCACAGTAATTATCAGTGACACTTACCCAGAAGCAAGAGTTTCAACTCTTTCCGATCTCTGCTCTTGTGAAATTTAAGCATCCTATTAATCTCTCGGTTAATGGCCAGTGCTGCTTTGTCATCTTCAGACAGACAAGGAGGGCAGAAGCACCACAAACACCACCACGGCATATCACAAAATAATACCAGATGTTCAAACTGGTAGACCCCGATGCTCCACTTTCATTTGAATGTCAGTTTCATTTCATACTCATTTCAATCTCCAAGGAGAGACAAGCTTCTAAAACAAGCCCTCCAATTATGAATGATGGAGGCCAAGATATTCCTAACTAGATTTCCACATCCAGTCATTTATATCTTCCCAAAACTCAGTTCAGGTGGACTATACAAATCTTTCCATCAAGGACATAATTGGCAAACAAAACAGCAGCAGTAGTTACTTAAACAATCCGCAGGAAAAGTTTTTCTTCTTTCCCAGTAAGTTTCCACAAGGCTGTGAACTAAATAATCCATGTAAAGCTCTTTAAAAGGTACTTAAGAAAGAAACCGGTCACTGCTGAAGTCAACACTAAATCCCAACTCTGATCATCAGGCCTCCCTTGAGAGATACTTCAAGTGTATGGAGGATGGTAGCCAGACCCAAGTGGAGACTAGTTAGAGGAACAAGTTTTTCAAGTTGACAGGTCTCAGCCGCACCTGAGCTATGCATTCTCCTTAATCACGAGCCAGCAAAACAGGTATGAGCACATAGCTGCCACCTTCCTTGTTGGTAAAAAGGCAGAAAATAATAATACAATTATTCTATATTCAAGGGAAAAAGGGAAGTGTATTAAGAGTTCTCTCTGCCAAACAAGCTTTAGTGATAAGACTATGAAGATCTGATTACATTTATGTTTAATATAAACATTCAACAGACAAAAGACTGTTTGCAAAGAAATGTTTTACTTTGGGTAAACATTTATTTTTATATATGATATCCAAATTAGATTAGGATTACCATAGGAGCTCCGGGCAGAGATTATGAGTCCATATGCTCCCTATTTTTAATAGGGGCAACCAAAACTCAATTTTTGTCAGTTTCCTTGTCATTTTTTTGACTTCAACATATTCACATTATTTTTTTAACTTCAGGAAATTATGCACTATTCATTAAATGCCACCCACAGCCTAAGGGATTGGTAAGGAGTGTTTGGTTTATTGGTGGGTTGACAAAAGTGTCAACTTCAATTCAGTTAACAACTCACTGCAAATGTACTGCTTGGTGTGCTTGAAAAGAAAAGTACCTCAAAGATTTTTACTGCCTTTATTATCAATGCTGAGAGCTTTTTCAGGAATGATTTCTTTTTTGGTGGTGTGCCACACATTGCTGTAGAGGTTTGCAGACAATCCCAGAAAAGTTTCCTTCCAGATTGTATCCCCAGTATTTATACATACATAGAGATGAAACATAACATCTGAATTTAAAGTCCTTTTTAAGTACCAATTTATAGACCTTTGGAAATTTGCCAAAACTTTTTCATGCCATAGAATTAAAAAAAAAAAGCATAAAGTATTTAGTTTAGAGTAAGCGTAACAGCCAATCCTTTATGGTGCTTCTATCTTGTACATGGCAAGACAACCTTTTTGTACTCACTAAAATGCCAAAAACATTTCTGATGTATTCTGGTTTATGCTGACTCTTTGCCTTCTCTAATATACCAACACCTTGGGTTTATACTGTTTATGCCACATTCTGATTGTATTGTGGCAGCTGATATTCATTAGTGTGGGTGTATTTCAAAGATTTGCAGTTTGGCAATTTGTGCTAAGTAAGATTACCTATCCCAAACAAGCTAAGGGCTCTATTTATACAACTGACATTCCCTGAAACCTTCCCTAGTGAGCATCAATTACTGTAATTGAAACACATGGAAATGGAAGATTCCCACCAGGTATTCTCTGAGGGAATGTCAGATTCTCTGTCTACTTTCAACTATATGATCACGTGTCTGCTAATAAAGAGCAATACATTTCAGACACTAGCATGTTGTTTACATTAGAATATGTTTGGAGATTACACTGAAATATTGGGGTATAGCATTGTTTGGGGTTACAGCCCTTAAGAGAATGTTGGCATAAAAGGTCAGGGACAGTACAAATGGTAGTTTTGTAACCTTCACATTCTATTCTGACAGATTACAAGGGTGTTTTAACATTACAAGTGAGACACCGTGTGGTCACACAAGAGTATAAATGCTATAAAAGGCCTGAAAGGTAGATCAAAACAAAACTCTAGTGGTAATACATGTAAAAAGCAGTATCACATGCAAACCAAAAAATTTAAAAAATAAAAAAATAAAAAAAAAAAAAAAGCTGGAGTAAACATGAAGATAAAAAAAATAAACTTTTTCTATCCTTGCCAAATTTGTTTTTGTCACCAAGATTTACACAACACAGCTGTGTGTGTGGCAGGGAAGAGGTCTGGATTTTTTTGTTTTACAAACCCTACTCACTGTGATAGAGCAGTGAAAGAAAGCAGAAGCAGCAGACTGACAAGCACATTTGTCACCTGAATTCTTGCTTTCTCAACATGAGCCTTGCTGTAATGGTGATGCACCGTAAACTCAAGTTATTTCAGGTACTTACACTGCTTGACAAGGATGGATGGATATATATATATATATATATATATATATATATATATATCATATTTTATTGTTGTAACTGTCTTAGCACATCCACTATACCCATATTCTGTTGATCTGCCCCAAATGTGTTTTTTTTTTATTTTTAAAAAAGCACAGACACACAAAACATACTGGACACCGTCTGCAGAACCATGTTCCACTTTCAAACATTTTATTTTCAAGAGCACAATAAGAAAATCAAATTCCAGTGTGTGCATATGAGCAAAAAGGAAGATAGCACAAGAGGAAAAGTGTCAGTTCAAGGAAAGGAATGGAGGGGTGCAGGCTGCCTGGGTATATTCTTATATAGAGCGTATAGCATGTACATATTAGTGAATGTGGTCCATTCGAATTCTGCTACTTTCCTTAAGTGGAGAATTGCTCCACGTTTTCAGTACATTCAGAAAAGTGAGGAAGCGGCAGAATATCAAAAAGACATGTAAAGTCACATAGGATTAAAAATCTAAAAATAAATCAAAAGGTCCCCACATTTTGTAAAACTATTACATGTATACAGAAATATCTGGAAAGAACATCAAGATTTGTTAGTTATCAAGTATTTAATTCTCTTATTGGGTACTTTATAAAACCAATTTGCTTCAACATGTCATAGTAAATGACAAATACTGTGGATTTCTTCTTTTTTTAAAAACCAATCATAGTGAAGGTCAACTTTAACAGGAGGTTAATTTTATTTTATTTTTTTTAAAAAATGCCATGAAATGTTGTGCTTATATTTAGTTTTAATGTCACGTCTTGTTTTTTTTTTTTACATTCTGTAGGCATGGGTACAATGCTATACTGTAATAAAAGTTTTGAACAACAGAAATAAGACACTTAGTAAAAGTGGATTCTGGTTTTAGTTAAGAGGATGACTTGCCTACGGTAAAAAATACAGTTGCATTTGTAACCCTCCCATTCAGATCCAGTGCCACCATTATTTGATCTCGCTCATCATACCAACAAAGGCAGTAACACCAAGGAGAGGAGATATTTAGGAGATTTGCACAGTGGTGGGTCTTAATATCAGGGCTACAAAAATGCAAGCAAACATTTATACACTGCCAGAAATGGTTCATCCACCCAGGCCTAATGAGCGAGTTTACATGGGGGAATTTTAATGCATTACTGGAAGGTTGTCAGCATTCTCCTGACAGAAACACTAGAGGTCAACCATTTAAGTCTATTTAACCAGAAGAACATCTAATAAATTGACATGCATGGACCATTCAGTAAATGGCTGAAAGCAGCCTAGTCTAGGAATCCCAGTGACACTGTGAGGATGGAGCCTAAGGCACGGTTCACTTCTATGCACTTTACTGCAGTGTATGTTGTGTAATCTTATTTGCCGCATTTTTTGGGTAGTTTCCAGTAGAGCATCTTCTACAGGAACATATACCGCAAGCAAAATGCTTCAAAATGTGCTGCACCAAAAAAGGTGTGAACAGGCCTTTTGGATACATTGTTATGATAATGTATGATGTGGGATCACATCAGAAAACTCACTTTTTCTTAGAAAGGTTTTGTGATAGATATATTTTTACATATACAGCAAAGTCTTACAGGACAAAAAAAATCAGCTTATGTACAGTACATAGGGTAGTAACAATGCTGGCAAAATACTACATTCCCACAGTGCCCAAAATCAGTACATATACTCTGTGACAGTAACACTCTAGTATGGTTGTACTGGGTATGCTGTATACAAAATACAATGCAGCAGTGGCTTGACTTGAAAAAAAAGACAGTTGTGTTTTCAGTGTAAATTGAGGGAAGATATATGCGGTGAATTGAGGGCCAGGCAGTCAACTCCCTTATCACTCATATTTATGCCAAACAAAACAAAGACTTCCTAGGTAATTTATTCACACATTATGTCACACAAGCTGCGGCACATTATCTCCAACCTCCCCATTGTTTTTATATATAGGAGCTGCCAATTATTCCCCTATTTCACTGTCGATTTTAAAGTAAACCCAAACTTGAAGAGAACTTGAGAGAGAAAACCACTACTTTTTGGTGGTCTTTATCCCATTATTTCTGTCTTGCAAAAGAAAATAGGAAATTTCTCTTAAATTAAGCTAGACAATGGTCACTGGTACACGTGTCTTGCACTGAAAAATTTATCCCATCAGTTTCAGTGAAATTTGTCCCCAAATAAATTTTCCTAGCAAGAAAACAATATTAGTACTGGAGTTTTGTTTTTCAGATACTTACTACATCCCATAACTGGCCTACAATAAACTACATCTTGAATGGGAATAAATAAAATAAATGATCAGAATAGCATCTTCTATCCTATAAAATACAATTGGGTGGGGGTTTCTATCAGACATGCAGCTAAAACCCCAACTACTTTGGCACTTTTCCTTTAACAATAAAATGAACAATACACATTAGGTGTCAATATGAAGGCCTGTAGAGAGTTAGAGAGTAATAAAAATTGCCATAATGTTAAAGACAATAAGACATTAAGCATATAAAATTGTTCTGCCTTCATTAAGCTTCATAGAACATGGGCATGGGTATTTAATTAAATTCAATTTTGGTGCAATGACAAAAGCAAAATGGGAATGTAGCATTTAAAGGGATTTACTATTTTATGTACAAGAGGAAATTCCTCCTTTGCTCAAGGTAATGACCAGTATTGAGGTTCCTCATTCATATACAATTGAAAGAAATGTTTTTTAGGCACTCTTCTCTCCACAACTCAAGAGCCACAGTACAGTGTAGATCTGTTATTAGAGTGAAAGGACGGCCTTTTTTTTTGTTTGGACATTACTTTAAACTAGAAGAAAAGTGGAAAGTCCTATTCAACAAGCTCTTACACACTTACACAGTGCAAAATGAACATGGTTAAGTAAGAAGTGCTAGGTGTGTTGTCATCTCAAAGCCACAACAGCATAAATATATTCTGAAAAACAAAGAGAAATGACAATCACAGCAACTGGATAAAAAAGGTGATTGTTAAAGTCCAAACAGTGCAGAAGTAAAAAAAAAAAAAATCTAACTTAAAAGTATGAATTCTGCCACAAAATAATAGTCAGGGGGGGTTAGTGTTCTCATATAAATATTCTCTGAAAACTGAAAAAAAAAGCCTTTCCTCACAACAGAGACAGTCAAAATACAATAAAAACTCCAGGCAAGCAGCTAAATCATTAGCTGGAATACATATATGGGAGCTGTTTTATCTATCAAAGAACTTTTGTCTGTATAATACAAAAAGTTACACAGCAGGGCAAGGCTGATGACCCAACATTTTTGTACTGAAGTTAAGGAATACAGATGGGTCATCTCACTGCCTTAAACCTGTAACTGGACGATTAGAAATCAGTAATGAACTGATCAGGTCATCTATCTCCTGCAGCGAGCATATTCCTCGTCACTACAATTGTATTCAGCAGAGCCTGCAATGCTGACATTTCTCAATGCATCTCAGTGCCTCTGTGAAGAACATAAGAAAGAACCGATACAAAGGCAGATACAGGGACTAGTTAATGTTTACAATATATAGTTTATGATTTCAACTGCATTAGAGTTTTATTTTTATTTATTTTTTTGTCTGCCTAGTGTTCAGCTTTAAAGGAATGTTTTTTATAGATTAAAATGTACAAACCACTACGCATGCTATATAAAACATGTAACAAAAAAATAAAACAATGGTATTGGAGGGCTTTTTGTAAACAAGAGGTTGCTGTCCTTTATGGTAAATCTATATCAGATAGAAAAGGTCAACACGATGGTTCACAAAACCTAGGTTGTATTAACAACCTAAATGATGGCAGACAACAACAAATATATCAGAAGCAGATGGCACCCATGGTTTATCACACAGACAATGTGAAGCAGTTACAGAATCATTCTACTTAGTGGTTTTGTTGCTGGGAAAAATTCAATCTATAGTCTAGGAAAGTCTGTGTCAATTATTTGCTGAGCATTTGACTTTTTTGCAGAACTAGCAACAGTATGGCCAGATGTACCGGTACTAGCTTCTCATGTTATCCCAGCTAGCTACAGCAGTTATAAAAAATCCAAAACAGATTTGCAGCTGCTACAAAGTTTCAATTTCAACATGGTCCTTATGATTTGTTATTATTAAAAAATCACTAAACTATTCTGCATCCTGAAGATGACAAAGGCTGAGCTGCAGAAATGTTATAATACAAGCATGGGACAATACTTGCGGTTATTAGAGGCAAACCAACAACCTAATCAGATCACAATTTGAAACACTAACTAGCCAGGTTCGACATAAATTATTTTTGCTAACTTAATCAAATTTTTAGTTAATGCAAATATATATACCACATATACTCACAAGGTATATCACATTTACCTGACAATTCAGGTAAACTGCTGTGACATATGTATAAATCTAGGGCACAAAGTAATCAAAGTAATCAATAACAAAGCCAAAATAATGTGAATAAATATAACTAATATAATAATTGATGTGTAAAGGGGAAAAATGATGTGTGTGTGTGCCCACTTTGCCCACCAGTAAATGGAGCTGTTATCTATTGTAAAGTGTGTAACAAACTTTTTATTATCAAATGGTAAGAACTGGTTACACAATTTTCATAAGGATACGGTGGCATCGACTAGGATGATCTAAATATTAACAAGGATGATTTTTCTAGTGGCATCTTAGGGCAAAACAAAAAATAATTTATACTCCAGTATATACAAAATATCTAATTTGAGAGTGTTTCAGAAGCATGAACCTAACACTCGGAAATCTAACATTCATAAAAGGATGATTTATTTCCCACCATTGATTGTCTAAGCAGAAGTGAGGAGGCATTTTGAATGTTAATTTTCAGACAATCAAGCTCATGACATAAGGAAATCAATAGGAACTCAGTTGGGTACATAATTTTATATTTAAACTGGACATAGCTAGTTACACAGATAATCACTGACTTTTACTAACCATAAAATAAATGTTTTTGTAATTTTACAGATAGTTCCACAAAAGCAACAATAGACCGCTAAAACCTAAGGGCTGTTTTTAGAATGCCAACAAAAATAAAAAATACATGCCAACTGAAGTCCAAGGTATACTAAAGCAAAGCTCAGCAAATTGAAACTGTTAAAAATATAAGTGCCACTAAACATCAGCTACTATGAAGTGTCCCTTACTAATATTAACCTAAATTCTGAGTCTCCAGGTTCCATTTTGTTACCAGAGAAGGCCTGACTTCTGAACAAAGGTCTGCCAAAATTCCATGCTCCTGTCCAAATAGATTAATTCAGTAACCTTTAAGGACACTTACTGCTAAGTGTGGAGGTAGGAAAAAGGCTTGAAGTCAAAGGTCTAGATAAAGTGGAAAGACAGGGGTTTTTCTTAATATCAGTGGTAAAAGACTCCATGTATTCCTACCCTTAAGGTAGATATTTGAAAGTTGAAAAATATGACAGTTCCTGTATTTAAAGACCTTGTTAATAAAGATTCATTTTGTTGCTTTCCATGTTTTGGGGCAGGGTTTGTTTCATTGCTTGATCAAGGACTTAGAACACCCCCCCCCCCCCCCCATCAATTACTACAACTGCTATCACAAACCAGGAACTTATTCTCAGCTAAAATACTCAGAGAAATCACACAGAAAAAAATATTCATGTTAGAATTACACTTTTAAGGCGATTTGTCTCATATCTTTGTGACAAAAACTGAAACTAAAATTTACTATTTCTGACACCTGGGTCATATACTAGTTCCAGAGTTGGGATGCTGAACATACAGTATCTTGGAGCTGCATATATAGGCTTTTGGCGGGGGGTTTTATGCAGTTTGCTTGCAGGTGTATTCTGCATGTATTTAAAAGTTTTTTGATATACCTCTGTGATTATTTACTGCTAGGAGTATTTGACCTGATCTCCTGACCTGCATTAGACATCCTCAGCTGCATGAACCTGTTTTAAGTTGCTTTAACAATACCAACAATGTGTATAAAAGGAAAAACAGCTTGACTCAAATAAAGCCTGTTAATACAAACCCCTTTAATGTTTGTATATTGTTTATAATGCAGCTGCTGCAGGATGGGAGCTTTTCTTAAACACAATCTAAAGAGTAATGATAAGTGAATTCCTTCAGAATTCTGGACATACCAATGACAACCAATGTGAGAAGATGGTTGCTGTTCACCTAACATGGCTCTATGGCCTGGCTAAGTGTACAAATTAGAAAAATGGTACTAATAAACATAGTGTCACTTATAGATGTACTAATAATAACATGCTTTTGATGCAATGAAAACATCAAAACTGGAAAATCTTATACTATGTAGTGCAACTTGCTCATAGATGCCATCTCACCTAGCACACAAGGATTCAAATATACACAATACTGTTGCTTTTTATAAGCAGTCCAAAAGTAACAATTCTAAGGAATAATATACTCTTTCAACGGAATTCATAAGGCACAAACTTTGCAGATCATTATTAATCAATATAGCCAAATACAGCATTTTATCAGCATCTTACTACAGGAAAGTTAGTTCCACATGGATACTACCAGCACTTCAGCAGGCTGAATTTGAAATGCTAAATGTCAATAAGAAAACTAAATTCTGTTGACTGCTCACAAGTGATCCCTTTATTCCATGTAAAAAAAAGTGCAGGTCAGAAACACTGGAGTGATAAGTTTAGGGAACAAAAATGTGCATAAAACATAAGCAGTCAAACATTTCCACTTACACTGAAATATGAATAAACCTTTATATCACAGAAAACCAACATTTAGCAATATTACATTTTAATTTGCTGCAAACTAAGGGGCAGCACAGAAATCAACAAAACGGTCTACGATAATTGCAAGTGAACTTGTGCTTTACCCATGCGGCACAAAGTAACACAATCACTTCATTGCCCTCCTATTAATTACACTGTTGCGTATACTCGCTTGTCATTTGACCCCCCCACTCCCCCTGAAGAAAAGAACAAATTTACTCCAAGTCTGTCTGATGAGGGCTTACACAGGGCTATGGGCTCTACCTCTGGCCCCTCATGGCAGGAAAAAGATTTGGTGGTAAGGCATTTGTCATTGTACTTCGGGAGGAAGTAGGGAGTTACATGCTCCCTATCCCCAGATAGTAGAGAAAGAAAAAAAAAAATACCATGGAAAGTAGGAGATTATTAAGTGAACCTGTTACTTTGATCTTCATGCGCTAAGGAAAGACTATTTAAATATAAAGTTTCAGCTGGGGAATGGTTTAAACGTAATGGAAAGACTGCCATAGTATGGTTGCCACTTCCAACATGAGGTAAAACAGGCTTCCTTTAGGGCAGAACTACACCGATACACGGGGTGCGCATTACCCCTCGCTGGTACACACTGCAAGTATTACCTAAACCAAGTTTTCTTCAGGTCTCTCACACTTCAGGGCAAAAATATGCTTCACAGGATAAACTGGGAGAGGGCTTGCAGGTAGTGCCAGCTGGGGTTAATGCATGCACTATAAAGCATTGGTACACATCAGTGTTGTTCAATCCTTAGTGTTTTCAGAAAATGAGTTAGTGGAACATTCACATAATTAGTAGAGTCAGGTCAACAAAATACAGGAACAAGCCATGGTATAAGGATTAAAAAATCAAAAAACCAAACATCAAGGTAAAGGAGCTACTGACACAATTTGCCAATATTGATATAGAGTTACGAATTTATATACAAAAGATGAAACATATGGCATTACTGTTGCCATAAAGCTATATCATCAGCCATCTTCGGCTAGATAAGACTTACCAGAAGAAGCCTAAAATTGACTTGCTAACCAGAATTAAGCTAGAACAAAACATTTCTCTGCAGAACAAGAGATTTACTGCAATTGTTTCCATCTCTGGTAAGCACTTGCCAGATCTTCAAAGATTAAAAGTTGCTTCATGAAATCAGTTGCATGTTGGCTTTGTAGTCCCTTAACTTAAAAGCGCACTTACACAATCAGTATTGCATCCCAGCTAGCCTCCACCAACAGGTAAATACAACAATCTGCACTTTAGGCCTAAAGAAATCTCAGTTTTTCCATAGAAGATAGTGTTCTCCTGTGCCAAGCTGAAAACTGGGTTTGCAGGCTTTGAATACAGCCGTCCATTTTTCCTATGGGCCAAAGGAAATAGTATGGGGTACCAGATCTAGTAAACACTGCCAAAACCACTTTCCGCAGAACAAAGGCACTGCTACGAATGCCCGTTGGTGGGCTGCAATACTGATTTTAACATAAGTACATTTATTTTGATCAACACCGATAAAAGGCCTACTGCTATTCAATATTTTCTTTGCATGACAGAACACTTAATACTCATTAAATACTGTTATGCTGAATGGCCCATTTGATGCAAATTATTCATCATCCTATTGGCCTCAAGGTCTAATACAGAACTGCTGAAGGTCTAGCAATTTAGCGGGACACTCCCAATACTTTAACGTTTTGTTAATAAGTTCCATGCATCATTAGCCACCAAACAAATCAGTCTTTGGAAGTCCGTCCCTTAAAGCCTACTAACAGGTCAAGCTTTGTGGTTCCCACAGGTCAAACAATTAGCTCATAAATTAATCCATTAACCATACCAAAAAAACAGCCTGCAAAAATTTTTTGTTCACAACAAGAACATGGTGAATTGGTGCGAAGGGCAAGGTTGACACTAACTACTAATTTTTTTATAGACTAAATAACACTACTTGGAAAAGTCAGGAATTGGCACCATCAGTGGAAACTGACTCTGTTTGAGAATCCATTCATACTTAAGTAGATTCACAACAGCAAAAATGTTTCAGGATCTTTCTAAATCTTGAGAATGAGGTATTTTTAGAACATTTCAGGGACTTGCCCTTTAAGACTTTGTACTTAAATCTATATCCTAACTTTTGGGGCTCTATTTATAAAACAGGGAGTCTAACATTCCTTCAAATATTTGCTGCTGCTAATCAGATACTGCCATTGAAACATATGGACATAGAAGATTCCCACCAGGGAATGTTTGAGGGAATCTCAGATTCCCTGTTTTATAAATGGTCCTTAGTGTGCAAACATGGCCATAGGTAGCCCAAACTGCAGAAAAATATGGGTAAAAAAAGTTTAAAGACAGACGATATGTCCAAAATAAAAATTATAAAAAGAAAAAAAAAAAGAAAGAAAATATACATACTTTTATGATATACAATATACATACACACAAAACTGACTGATTTTACCATCCTTAGAAAGAAACACTGAATTGTAGCCCTGTCATTTATATTGTAGTCAGTTAAAAACATGCAATGCAGTTTAACAGCATTGACAAAATAAAAAAAACAAGGGAGAAACCACCTATGGGTGCAGACCTGAACAACCGAGTTGGAGGCAAGACTTTTTTGTCTAAACAAAAAGTATATAAAAAGGAAGATTGTAAAATGGCCATGTACACACTGAGCAAACAGCTCAAATAACTACATCCACTTAGTTAAGGATGAAGCAACACATTTCTCTAGAAACAACTTAATATATAATATATATATTTATATATATATATATATTTATATATAGATAAAAGAAAATAAAAATCACATTAATTTTATGTCATTTCCAAGGCAGACTTGCAGCATTTTGCTGCATTTATAGTAATTTGGCAAATAAAAAAATCACCAATTTAAAAAAGAAAGAATAAACAAATGTAGGATCGGAGGATCCTCCCCTCTTCAGTTACGCAGTTGTGCCACACTCTGGTGGAGAGAGAAATAACATCATTTAGGCGAGCAGGAGTGTGAGGGAACTTGGTCACACCAGATTGTACTCTTTAAGGTTTAGCTGTAGGATAGTGTCTTTTACAGCAGCAAATACAAAGCGGATGTTCTCCGTGTCTGTGGCGCAGGTAAAATGTGAGTAGATTATTTTGTCACTATCGGGATTCAGATCCACAAACATTTTCAAAATGAATTCACGAGCAGTTGTCGCATCTCGCTGAGGGCCTAGAAAACAAATAAATGCAAACATGAATTTGTTTCAGATATTATGGCTGAACAGTCCAGAGGTCAAAAGCTTTACACATCTCCCCCCTTTGTAGATCACTGTGGTCCCATATTTGCAAAATAGATACTACCATTTCACAGAACAATGTGGCTGAAAAAGAGCAGGACAAGGAAAGAATGACAGGCCTAGCTCCTGGTAATAGAACAAAAAAAATAGAACCCTGTTAAGAAATATAGATAATGGAAAAGAATGTATATTTGCAAATATGCACGCATGTACAGTCCAACTTAAATGAAGAATTCTTTTGTGTTTACATTACAAGGCTTAACTGGACAGTGGTACTTGTTTAAACTGTTATATGTCTTTTGTTGTACTTTTAAGTGCATCTATGATCATTTGATTTTTTTTAATCTCTTGGATTGGAATTCCCATCAACGGGTGTCATCGGTGTCTGTGACTACGTTAAAGAGGCTTAGGTCATATGGGTAGGTCAAAACAACTGCTACTGGGTGCTTACTTATAACGGCTAGGCTAGAGTGTTACGAGAGCTGTGTGGTCCTATGGTATGTGTTCCTACCTATTACTATTTGTACAGATAAATGTGGAACTTTCAGGCCAAATTGTTCATAAGGATGAACCAAATGTGTGCAGGTTCCCAACGTTTTTTTTCTGATGTTTTGGCTGATTTATTTTAAGGATTCCATTATGTCAAGCAAAAGTTTTATAATAGGCCTTGATATACATTCACAGGTCGACTCCAATTATTCAACTGGCTATCAGTGTGTAAACTTGTGGCCTTCTAGAACTGAGATATAGTCAATAAAAAATACTATTATTAAATATTAAATACTATACTGTTGCCCTGCACAAAGTAGATGTCCTAAATATGTCAAATTTAGTGCTTGTTAGCGTTAAATCTGCAGAGGGGTTGAAAAGTTTTAAAGACTTCACCCTAGGTGTATGTAAACTGCAAACTTCAACTGTAATATAAAGCTTTAAAAAGCAGTCCCCTTCAAATCAGTGGGAGTGTGCCAGACATGCTGCATAAAGCTTCTGAAAAAACTAACCAGTGTCACCACAAGAAAATGCCTGTACAAAAAAGGATTTCAACCATAATAATTATTTTAAGGATAACCAGGACTTAGGGGTGTTAGGGACTGTTTGACAGTAGTTAGCAGACCACTTCCACAGCTAGTCAGCTGTGATCAACTGTCTGAACTTAGCCTTATTGTGTTTATTCTTTAAAAGGTAAAGCTTGGTCAGCTTTGTTTGTTGACTTGTTTCACTGTTGCGATTTTCCGCTAATTTCAGTCTGTTAAAACACGATCTTCAAAAAATATAAGAGGGAAAATCTATCTAACAAGGCAGCAGTAACATCTGACATCATGCACACTAAATATTTTCATTTTCTAAGCAAGCAGTAAAAAAGCCTTTGAAAAATTCAATGTTTTACAATATAGAAATTATGTTATACAATAATAATAATAACTATTAATATTATAGAAAATACAAATCTTAGAAAACTACCATTTCTCTAATGTAAACAACCAGCAGATGTTTCTGATCCAGGAGTTGCTAAACTGGGCACCATGACAACTTTCCAAGAATGCTGCGTTTTTGCATTTTTACTTCTCATGTGCCAATCCATCCCCACTAACTACCCTGTTTCCCCGATGATAAGACACTGTCTTATTTTTTTTTGAAGGCCAAAATATGCTCTAGGGCTTATTTTCAGGGGGATGCCTTATTTACCCATGAAGAAGACTACAGAACACAGTTATTGTTCATGTGCCATTCATGTCCACTTCTGATCAATCTGTGCCAATCACTGTCCCCTTCTGATCAATCATGTGCCATTCCTGTCCCCTTCGGCGGCTTATTTTTCATTTTTACCTAAAAAGGGGGGGCTGTCTTATTTGATGGCCCTGCCTTATCATCGGGGAAACACGGTAGTCAATCACTGTGTATCACATGTGGTTTACAGGAGCTTATTTTGAATGTTAGTATTTTATCTTTTAACTTATATGCAATTTTAGGCTAGAACAACAAATACCTAAACGTGATGCATTTACAGTTAGGTCCATAAATATTTGGACAGAGAACTTTTTTTTTAAAATTTGGTTCTGTACATGAATTTTAAATAAAACCACTCAGATGCAGTTCATCTGCAGACTTTCAGCTTTAATTCAGGGGGTTGAACAAAAAGATTGCATAAAAATGTGAGGAACTAGGCCTTTTTTTTTTTTTTTTACACACAATTATTTCATTTCAGGGGCCCAAAAGTAATTGGACAATTGACTCAAACGCTATTTCATAGGCTAGTGTGGGCAATTCTTTCATTATGTCATTATCAATTAGGTAGATAAAAGGCCTGGAGTTGATGTGGAAGATTTTTCTGTGAACAGACAACATGCAGTCAAAGGAGCTCTCCATGAAGGTGAAACAAGCCATCAAGCTGCAAAAACAGAAAAAAACCCATTCGAGAAATTGCTACAATATTAGGAGTGGCAAAATCTACAGTTTGGTACATCACGAGAAAGAAACAAAGCACTGGTGAACTCAGCAATGCCAAAAGACCTGGACGTCCATGGAAGTCAACAGTGGTGAATGATCTCAGAATCATTTCCATGGTGAAGAGAAACCCCTTCACAACAGCCAATCAAGTGACCAATACTCTCCAGGAAGTAGGCGTATCGATATCCAAGTCTACCATAAAGAGAAGACTGCATGAAAGTAAATACAGAGGGTGCACTGCAAGGTGCAAGCCACTCATAAGCCTCAAGAATAGAAAGGCTAGATTGGACTTTGCTAAATAAAATCTAAAAAAGCCAGCATGGTTCTGGAAAAACATTCTTTGGACGGATGAAATCAATATCAACCTTTACCAGAATGATGGCAAGAAAAAAGTATGGAGAAGGCGTGGAACAGCTCATGATCCAAAGCATAGCACATCATCTGTAAAACATGGCGGAGGCAGTGTGATGGCTTGGGCGTGCATGGCTGCCAGTGGCACTGGGACACTAGTGTTTATCCATGATGTGACACAGGACAGAAGCAGCCGAATGAATTCTGAGGTGTTCAGAGACATACTGTCTGCTCAAATCCAGCTAAATGCAGTCACATTGATTGGGAGGCGTTTCATAATACAGATGGACAATGACCCAAAACATACAGCCAAAGCAACCCAGGAGTTTATTAAAGCAAAGAAGTGGAATATTCTTGAATGGCCAAGTCAGTCACCGGATCTGAACCCAATTGAACATGCATTCCACTTGTTGAAGACTAAACTTCAATAGAAAGGCCCACAAACAAACAGCAACTGAAAGCCGCTGCAGTAAAGGCCTGGCAGAGCATTACAAAGGAGGAATCCCAGCATCTGGTGATGTCCATGAGTTCAAGACTACAGGCTGTCAATGCCAGCAAAGAGTTTTTCAACCAAGTATTAGAAATGAACATTTTAATTTCAGCTTTTTAATTTGTCCAATTACTTTTGAGCCCCTGAAATGAAGTAATGTGTTAAAAAAAGGCTTTAGTTCCTCACAATTTTATGAAATATTTTTGTTCAACCCACTGAATTAAAGCTGAAAGTCTGCAGTTCAACTACATCTGAATTGTTTCATTTAAAATTATTTGTGGTAATGTACAGAACCAAAATTAGAAAAAAGTTGTCTCAGTCCAAATATTTACAGACCTAACTGTATGTACTGGACTTCTTATAAATATTAAATTGTTTATTGTCCATAGGCTAGACACAGCTGCACTTAAGCTCAAGAAGAGTACAAAAATATGAAAACATTAGAAAAAGAAACCAGCTCTTAGCTCCATCTGCTGGCAGGAAGTGGGAATTCAAAATATTAACAATATTTTAGATAACTATGTTTTAACATAACAAGTAAGGAGTAGGAACACCATTAATAGCTAAATCAAACTTTACAACTATTTATTATCAGCGGAGTACAGCCATATTTACGTGTGTGCTATGAAAACATGGCATGCATGACAACATGCAAAATTATTCAACGACTGCAGATAACGGTCAGAAAATGTAGCATGTAATACTAAAGTCTGTGAATAATAAAAGTAGAGATTATTGCAATAAAAAGCTGATCCCTTTTTTTCAAGGTTGCAACTGCAAAAGCCTGATTGAGAGTAAGAGGAAAGGGAACACAATCCAATCTTTTCGTGCCTGTTGTTCTGACAAAGAGAACAGAGTTAAGCTAACTTTACAGTCTCTGGCCTCGGACCAATAAAAGCGTACTAGGAAATTCCAGTTCCGCAAGGGGGACACAGACAAACTACAAAAAGCAGCATACAGGTAATGGCAGTGTGTAAGCTAAATTGAATCTATACAAATAAGGGTAGGGGGTGTTCATCAACTACAATAATCCTGTGTCTTTACAAGATTCCTGATGAACAATGGAATCCTGAGGGGTGAAATAGAAATGACCATAAATGGCAATCCAAAGAGCTCTGGAATCTACCAGTGATTATGAAAGTTACAAAAAAGCTTTACCTTATGGCTGGCACTAAAATGGCCAAATTGCATTGGCACTGCAGCAATAATGTCTTAAAGCTGAACTAAGAGCACATTGAAGATTACCCAATAGCGTAGCAGCAAACACTTCAGTTGTAACTTATCTTGAAAATCTTCCTTCATGGTAGTCACAAACTGCTATTTCTTGTTAAGATTAGTAACCACGCCCAACTGCCTGTGTGCTGGATGACAAATCTCCTCACCAAGCCTCCAATATTTCCTTTTAGAACTGAAGTTTTGAAGAGAGATGGGAGATCCTAGCTGCCAACGCAAGATACTTCTCTTACCTTGGCTCTGTCCCTCTGATCTTTGATATATTGATCAGTATGAGCAACTTCTGGCTAGAAGGGGAGGACAGTGGAATGAGGCAGACTTGTATGATCAGTGATCAGTGTGTTGCTTGCTTAGAAGTATTAAAAAAATCTGCAGAGAATAAGCCTTCATTAGAGCTGGATTCCTATGTGTTGTTGCACCTTTCTATGCTTCCCTGAACGGCTTCCTGAATCCATGGATCAGTCCTTGGACCTGTAACTCTTCTCCTTTGACATCCCTCCTCATAACAAAAACATATGACCCTTTGGTCTACAATATCCTCTGTTTCAGATAAAGTTTCATGCTTTTAATGAAAAGGCTGAAGATTTCAGGACACTTTGTCTACAAAGAACACATGAATATTATAGTTTAGTGTGCATGACTTTTGTAGTGCACATCCTGCAAGACTCATGTAAGTTTCAAAGCTGACATAGGTTGAACGTGACGGTAATATCTTTCTCTTAATTGAAATGGTAAATCAACTTGTTTGAAGTGAAGTTAAATTATAAAATACCTACCATCATACTCGGGAAAGTAATCTACAAGATGAGAGTACAAGATCTTGTCTTCAAGAAGGTCCTTCTTGTTAAGAAACAAGATTACTGAAGAATTCTGGAACCAGGGATAAGTGATAATTGTTCTGAAAAGAGCCTTGCTCTCCTCCATCCGGTTCTACAGAGAAAACAACACAAATATAACCACCATTAACTTATTCTATGACCATTGTGATAAAAGCAAGATGACATGAATAAATAGGTCTGTGATTATTATGAGGTAAAACAACAAGGTCAGTAGTAAGATTTAGAAGAGAATGTACCAAACCCAGTGAAGGTTGGATGCAAATATCCTTAGTATAAGATATTATCACCAGTGCAAAGTGGTAAACATTTAGACACTGGAATTAAAATCAAAGCCATTGCTTTGTAATTAGCAGCAGCTCTATCAGCTTGAAATGTCTTCTTCCTCATAATGTTTATAATAAGGCTTCTTGAAATAAAATTAGAGATCCAAGTAGTAAGAATACTCACCTCATTATCAGACTCCACAAGAACTTGGTCATATTCACTAAGTGCAACGAGGAACATTATAGATGTGACGTTCTCAAAGCAGTGTATCCACTTCCTCCGCTCAGATCTTTGACCTCCTACATCAACCATTCTGTTAAAGAGATTTAGTGATAAAAATAATAAGACCATGGTGAATATTACTAAGTGGCTTCTGTTTATTAGATTTTTATACAAGTTAAACTACTGGATACTCTGGTACAGAGCTTAAAAGTGTGTTATATATATTCATAATTAGAATACACACTTTCTATTCTCGCCTCTCAGCTGAAAATAACAGTGATTTTTTTATAAATATTCTATGCCTGTATGACCTGTGTGAGCTTTATCAGTTTTGTTCAGCTCTGAAAATAATTCTATTTGGATTCTTTAGGGACTGGCTATCCTTATAATTCAGTACTTGCAAGTATACAGTGAGACACTGTAAAAGTGGGATCAGTGTTTTACAGTAACAGGGATGAAGTAATGAAAAGAGTGATAAAGACAGCAGCAGGTGAGGTATTGGTGGCCCGAGGAAGGAAAGGAGGGTGAAGGAAACCTTAAAGTATTTGTTTAGCCAAAATACTAACAGAACTTGGAGGAAAACCTACATATCCTACATACTAAAATATACAGAACAGCAAGAATGTTAAATGATAATACAAACAGAACTCCGACTTTATACTTGACATCTCCATTGATTCATACAGTATATAAATTTAGCCTGATCTTGTAAGTCAACATACTCAACCTCTGCATCTCAGATAAAAATATATTCCAAGGCTGCATATGACAGGAATGCGCCCAATACATACATACACACACACACATTTGGGAATTACATGTCTTTTTTTCTGATTTAATAAACCTTTAAAATAGGTGCCATATACCAATTGTGGTTCCCCAATCTAATTTGTGAATAACAAAAGTTCTAGGCCATATGAGAAAATGCCAAGAGGGGGATTAGTGAAAAAATAGCGTGATAAATTGCAGTATTTAGCATTGGGACTGTAAAAAAAATAGGTGCAAAACATCAGAACTGGAAAAACAAACACATAGCTGTTGTGGTATTTATGTTTCGGTATTTTTGATATTTATGTAATAAACATCCCCCCATTTACAACACAAAATGTTGTAACCTTTCTTGGAACAAAATTATAAAAAAAAATTGTACATTAAATATATATAATGTAATACCAACACAAGGCTAGCAAGAAAGTTCAAGACTAGCATCGTCATAGTTTTGAAGCATTAGTAGAAATTTGTCTAGAATTTTGTCAGGAATGCTTTCTGAAATATAGCCTTATTTTTTCAGTACACTTTCTGATATTGAGCTTACCCCTCCTTGATAGCTGTATATCTGCAAATGGATAGTCCTAGAATATCTGGTGTTGTCACTACTGCACCGCTTAGTATTCTCTGGGCTAGAGGCCCTGTTA
This sequence comes from Pyxicephalus adspersus, assembly GCF_032062135.1. Taxonomy (NCBI): domain Eukaryota; kingdom Metazoa; phylum Chordata; class Amphibia; order Anura; family Pyxicephalidae; genus Pyxicephalus; species Pyxicephalus adspersus. The sequence goes on from NC_092860.1 coordinate 55,271,653, forward strand.
TAAGTAAGCAAAGTCCTGCATCTATCAGGGCAGCCTTCACACAAGAGAGGATACAGAATTGGTATCTGTGACACTGCTCTCTCTTGGTTTGCTTCTTATCTGTCTGACCGCTCCTTTCAAATTTCTTTCAATGGTAACTCCTCCTCACCTACTCTCCTCCCTGTTGGTGTTCCCCAAGGGTCAGTCCTTGGACCGGTTCTCTTTTCTCTATACACCTCCTCTCTGGGTAGTCTCATATCCTCCTTTGATGACACTCAAATTTATCTGTCCACCCCTGACCTGTCTCCCTCAGTCCTGGATAAGGTCTCATGCTGCCTGTCAGCCATCTCCTCATGGATGTC